>NC_140546.1:1835590-1923090 GCF_057382185.1 Mchenga conophoros
ACTACGGAACGGAGCAGTTGTCAGCCACCTCCTGTACATGGATGACATCAAGCTGTATGCCAAGAGTGAACGAGACATCGATTCACTGATCCACACTACCAGGCTACCCTTCCTTCCGCTTAGCGTACAGCCTCAGGGTGCTGGACTTCTCCTCCCCCTCTGCTTTGACCCCCTCTGCTTTGACCCCCTCTGCTAGGCGACAGGAGGGGAGAAACATACACAAGCCCTCTCATGAAATCTGAGTAAATAAGGGGTTTTATTACAAACATTAAACTAAAAACCGACGGGGCTGTTCAACAGACCACCGGGGAAACAATTAATACACAATAAAAAGAACAGGCAAGAGTAAAAGCTAAGGGTTAACTGAGGCAAGCCAGCATCACAAAACTCTAATGAAACAAAGTTCAGCTGTATACCAGGTTTAAACAAAGAGCAACACAGCAAACAAGTTTAACAAACAAGCTTCACATGCAAAGCAGACGAGGAGGACACTGCATGTTCACTTCAGAACAGCAGTTCCCCATAGTGTGAAGGATCTTCAGCCTTTTATACTCCCAGGTGCAGACAATCAGCCAGTCAATTGGTCATTATTGAGAGTAGAGAGATATTTTGCTGCTATTGTTAATAATAATCATCATGACCATTGCATTAATAATATAATCTACAGCATTGATAGTGCATTCAGATGTTGAAACATTTTGGTACCCAATTAGCCTTTATTACAGGTGCAGTTATAACCACTTTAAACTGTTGAGTTGAATCTATAATCTTAAATGCTTTTGAATGCTTGTTATAATCTTAAGTGTGTATGTGCTGATTCTGTTGATTTTGAGTACGCTCTGTACAGAGTCAGAGTGACAGGAAACTGCAGGTTTCCAGAGCGTTTGCAGAACTGAAACTGAAACCAGAGTCTAAGTGCAGGTTATTCTGAGGAGCTGGTTAGACGAGGCTATTTGAATTACTAGGTTATTCAAATTGTCTGTTATACTTTTATATTCTTTTATTAAGCTTTTAGTAGAGGTTCTTGATTAAAACATTTATTCAATATAGTACATATAGTTTCAGTTAGGTTATTACACATAAGGATGAGCCTCTGTTCTGGTAAAAGGTCAGAAATGCAACGGGTGAATTGAGAGAGCATGTAAGGTCAACACATACACGAACACACACATTCGTTAGACATGGAGTGGTCATGGGATCTCCAGGCAGCCAATCGTCCGCGAGGTCTGGCACACTGTGATCTGCATAAAAGAAGGCTGGCACAGGACTCCCAGAAGCCAGTCATCCACGAGTACTGGCACACCTAGATTTGCATAAACAAAAGGGTAGTCTGACTCTCTCCAAGGCCCAGGGCCGTAACACCCCTCCCTTTAAAATACAAGACTACGTTTTGTATACACAGATTTCAATATTCATGACAGACAACAAAACAAGTCATACTCACAACCGGGAGAGGTCATCAACTAGTACTTTATCAGTACGTTTGTTTTTTGTCTTTTTTTAAATGCCAAATCTCTGAATTGTTTTCTTGCAGCAGTGCGGCCCATCGCATGAGGCATTTATTGTGGCTAAACATTCGGGCAAGAAATACAAGTGGATTATGATCAGTGTACACTACAATGGGTAATGTGCCAGACCCCAAGTAAACATGGAAGTGCTGAAGAGCTAGCAACAGAGCCAATGTCTCCTTCTTAATGGTGGAGTAAATTACCTGATGCTTGTTAAACTTGCAGGAGAAGTAACAAATGGGGTGGTCCAATCCCTGCAAGTCTTTTTGCAACAGTACTGCTCTAGCCCCAACAGCACTGGCGTCAATTTCTAACTTGCATGGTTGCATCAAGTCGGGTGCAGTTAACACAGAAGTGTGGCATAGGAGGGGTTTTGTACTTTCAAGGTAACCAAGTAAAAATGAGTAAGTGAGTAAAATAAGTAAGACAAGTACTTTATCACTTACTCTGAAGTGTCTTTTGAGAGAAGCCTTATCATAAGTGCTGGACTTGGGGTGAAACCCTCCATGCATGGTAAGGAGCTTTCTTGTCTTGATGTCCGTGGCTTCTATCTCCTCCTTTGGCCAGCCTATTACCCCAGCAGGGTACCTGATCACGGGCAGGGCGTAGGTGTTGATAGCCTGGATCTTGTTCTTACCGTTCAGCTGACTCCTCAGGACTTGCCTGACCCTACTTGCTGGTTGCAGCTTTCCTGGCGGCCTCTTCATGGTTCCCATTCGCTTGCGGGATCCCCAGGTACTTGTAACTGTCCTCTACGTCTGCAATGTTGCCTTGTGGTAGTTTGATCCCATCCGTTCTGACTACCTTTCCTCTTTGTTACCATCCGACTACACTTCTCCAGCCCGAATGACATCCCGATGTCATTGCTGTATAGCCTGGTAGTGTGGATCAGTGAATCGATGTCTCGTTCACTCTTGGCATACAGCTTGATGTCATCCATGTACAGGAGGTGGCTGACAACTGCTCCATTTTGTAGTCGGTATCCGTAGCCAGTCTTGTCAATTATCTCACTGAATGGGGTTAAGGCCTATGCAGAACAGACAGAGCATCTCCTTGGCAGATGATGCACTTGATGCTATGGGCTTGAGGTTGGACTCCAGTGTTGTCCGCCATTGAGTTCCTGATGAAGGCTCTCAGGGTACTGTTGATCTTATATAGTTCTAGGCATTCCAGGATCCAGGTGTGGGGCATTGAGTCATAGGCCTTCTTGTAATCAATCATCATGGGACTGATAGCAGGGTCTCTACTGATGAACAGCATAGCTCTGGTTTAAATACAGGTCCCCAGAGAGACAGAGAGTTTTACAGCCTTTATCTCCTCTTACTGTGTTATCTAAAGATTGCCCCCTGCCTCTTCCGGAGACATGTAAAAACTGGGTGTCTCCAGCTGTCTCCACAACACGCAACTGTGTGCATGCAATAAAGTTGAAACTTAATGGTATCCCACATGTGTACAATTAAGTGACAGAAAACTGATATCAGTGCGCCCCAGGGCAGCTGTGGCTACAATGTAGCTTGCCATCACCAGTGTGTGAATGTGTGTGTGAATGGGTGAATGACTGAATGTAGTGTGAAGCGCTTTGGGGTCCTTAAGGACTAGAAAAGCGCTATACAAATGCAGGCCATTTACCATTACTAAAACATGTGACTAATACATCAAATGAAAGAAATTCCATTACACTCAGTTCCCTGAAGCCACTCCAACACCTCCCTAACTTTCTAACTCCATTCAGAGAACATTAATACAACTGGACAATTATGATTCCATTACTTGTAAGCTGTCCACTACAGTGAAAGAAAGTGTTATGTTTTATGAGCCAGACATGTGATAACATCAGCATCCAGATAATAATGTGCAGGTGGAGTAATGGTAGATATCGTCCTGGTTAAAGGTGTGTGCAGACACAGCTTGAATGCAAGTGTCTCTCTGCTTTTGTCCTCCTGAAACAGCCAACAACACTGACTGTTGCAGTGCTGTTTCACACATGCTCTGTGACATTTTTCAGAAGTGACCTGCTACATTTTACCGCTGTGACTGTGAACAGGTTCAGTCCTCTAATTAGAATTCTCGTACCTGCAGTAAGATTCGTATTGGTCTTCTTTGAGGTCTCGTTTATTTAAGGGGAAAAGTTGTGTCAGTTACCTGTTGCATTAAAGTGTGATGACAACAGGTCCTGACCAAATGTCCATATGTGGCGCAGTGGGAGTGAGACGCCTTCCACTGAGCCCTTATTCTCAGTGTGTAATGTAATGTGTGAAACACTGTTTTGGGCTGAGGGACAGTGCAGTAAATCTTGTGCAAACACAAAGAAAGACAGAGACAAAATCAACACAAAGTTTCTGCTTACATCACATTCTTCTGCACCTCTGTGGTTGGTTTAGGGTTGAACCTGAAGTTAGTGTATATTCAGCCCTACCTGTGTCTGTCCTTAGTGTTGTGTTGTAAATCAGTCCGTGTGTTCCCTGCTTTACTTTGTAGGCTCGTGTCCTAGAGTTCCTGTCTTATTCTGAAAGTCTGTGTCTCCTCCGGTTCTGATGTGTATTAGGTTCAGCTGTTCTTCCCTCCTGTGTGTGTGATTACCTGATTACCTTGTGTGTGTGTATATTTAGTGGGTGTCGGTCTGTGTTCTTTGTCGGCTCGTCTGCGTTCATCTGCGTTCTATGGTGTTCCGTTCCTGTCTCTGCGTCTCTCTGCCCCGCACCCCTTTTGTATGGTCTCAGGTTTGTCATTTAGTTCTCCCAGTTTAGGTTTCTTCAGTTGTTTTGTCATGCTTCACTGCCTGTTTTTGCCACTGCCACCTTGTAAATAAACGTCACTCGAATCATCAGTCACTGCCGCATTTTGGGTCCTCCTTTTCCTCCAACACCACACGGCTCACCCCGCCAGCCGTGACATACAAGGAGATATCAGACCCCATAAAACCACAGTCATATAATCTGGATTATCAGAATCACTCAGACTTTTGCTTTGAAATATCATAATTTTTATGCGTATATACTCTCTCTGTGTGTGTTTACATATAACACCAGGATGTCACTCTATATGCTCCCACAGTTTGTGCTTACTTGTTTTGTCTTCCAAATACTGCACGGTCTTTAATTTACAAAATGTGATGAGAGAACTATTGTGAGTTGCAGCAAAATAAAAAAAAGCTGAATAAGTTAGTATTAACACTGACTATTGTAGAGAAATTGTTATTATGAGAAATTATTCTCAACCTTGAAAAGTCAGGGGACATTTACTAATCAATGCAAAAAGACTTTATTTATGATAGTTTTGAAAAGTGCCATGATAAGATCAGTGTTGAGATAGCAGACATTACAATATTTTTATCAGTTATCATATCACACATGTTTGGTTGATACATCCACAAACATCATCTCGAGGAGGAAAACACTAAAACTGTTTAAATTAACTTTTCTCTATCAAACCAAAAGTCATGAACCCACAATGAAGACAAATTAAAATTTACATACTTAATTATTTTACATTTCCACATGTATTTTGGTTTGTGACTTCATTTAAAGGATGTGAACTTAAGAGAAAAATATTAAGAATATGAGCTAAGAACATGTGGTATTAGAGCCAGACCTAGGGAAAGAAAGCTGAAGTTGTTAACAATAGCAGAGGAGGTGGTTTTTGTTGTGGTAGTTGTGGTTGATGCTTTAGTTGGGGTTAATGTTGCTGTAGTTGTTGTTGGAGCAGCAGCGGTTGATGCCGCAGTTGTGGTTGTTGGGGCGGCAGTTGTGGTTGTTGTGGGAGCAGCTGTAGTTGTTGTTGGAGCAGCTGTGGTTGTGGGCGTAGTTGTGGTTGTTGTCGGTGAGGAAGCTGTGGATGATGCCGCAGTTGTGGTTGTTGTTGGGGCGGCAGCTGTGGTTGTTGTTGGAGCAACTGTGGTTGTTGTTGGAGCCGCAATTGTGGTTGTTGTTGGAACAGGTGTGGTTGTTGTTGAGGCGACAGTTGTGGTTGTTGTAGAAGCAGCTGTGGTTGTTGTTGGGGCAGTTGTGGTTGTTGTTGGGGCAGCAGCTGTGGTTGTTGTTGGAACAACTGTAGTTGTTGTTGGAGCAGCTGTGGTTGTTGTTGGAACAACTGTAGTTGTTGTTGGAGCCGCAATTGTGGTTGTTGTTGGAACAGTTGTGGTTGTTGTTGAGGCGACAGTTGTGGTTGTTGTAGAAGCAGCTGTGGTTGTTGTTGGGGCAGTTGTGGTTGTTGTTGGGGCAGCTGAGGTTGTGAGGGCAGTTGTTGTTGTCGGTGAGGAAGCTGTGGATGATGCCGCAATTGTGGTTGTTGTTGGAGCCGCAATTGTAGTTGTTGTGGGAGCAGCTGTAGTTGTTATTGGAGCAGCTGTGGTTGTGGGTGTAGTTGTGGTTGTTGTCGGTGAGGAAGCTGTGGATGATGCCGCAGTTGTGGTTGTTGTTGGAGCAACTGTAGTTGTTCTTGAAGCAGCTGTGGTTGTTGTTGGAGCCGCAATTGTGGTTGTTGTAGAAGCAGCTGTGGTTGTTGTTGGGAAAGCTGCAGTTGTTGTTGGAGCAGCTGTGGTTGTGGGTGCAGTTGTTGTTGTTGTTGTTGTTGTTGTTGGGAAAGATGTGGTTGTTGTTGGAGCAGTTGTGGTTATTCTTGGGGTGGCAGTTGTGGTTGTTGGTGGGGCAGCTGTGGTTGTGGGTGCAGTTGTGGTTGTTGTTGAAGCTTCTGTAGTTGTTTGAGCAGCTGTGGTTGTGGCCGCAGTTGTGGTTGTTGTTGTGGCGACAGTTATGGTTGTTGGTGGTGCAGCTGTAGTTGTTGTTGGAGCAGCTGTGGTTGTGGGTGCAGTTGTGGTTGTACTTCGGGCAGCTGTGGTTGTTGTTGGAGCTGCTGCAGTTGTGGCAACAGTTGTGGTTGTTGTCAGAGCAGCTGTAGTTGTTGTTGGGGCAGCTGTGGTTGTTGTAGAAGCAGCTGTGGTTGTTGTTGGGGCAGTTGTGGTTGTTGTTGGGGCAGCTGATGTTGTGAGAGCAGTTGTTGTTGTCGGTGAGGAAGCTGTGGATGATGCCGCAATTGTGGTTGTTGTTGGAGCAGCTATGGTTGTTGTTGGAGCCGCAATTGTAGTTGTTGTGGGAGCAGCTGTAGTTGTTATTGGAACAGCTGTGGTTGTGGGTGTAGTTGTGGTTGTTGTCGGTGAGGAAGCTGTGGATGATGCCGCAGTTGTGGTTGTTGTTGGGGCGGCAGCTGTGGTTGTTGTTGGAGCAACTGTAGTTGTTCTTGAAGCAGCTGTGGTTGTTGTTGGAGCTGCAATTGTGGTTGTTGTTGGAACAGTTGTGGTTGTTGTTGAGGCGACAGTTGTGGTTGTTGTAGAAGCAGCTGTGGTTGTTGTTGGGAAAGCTGCAGTTGTTGTTGGAGCAGCTGTGGTTGTTGTTGGGGATGCTGTAGTTGTTGTTGGAGCAGCTGTGGTTGTGGGTGCAGTTGTTGTTGTTGTTGTTGTTGTTGTTGTTGTTGGGGAAGCTGTGGTCGTTGTTGGAGCAGTTGTGGTTATTCTTGGGGTGGCAGTTGTGGTTGTTGGTGGGGCAGCTGTGGTTGTGGGTGCAGTTGTGGTTGTTGTTGTGGTTGTTGTTTGAGCAGCTGTGGTTGTGGCCGCAGTTGTGGTAGTTGTTGTGGCGACAGTTATGGTTGTTGGTGGTGCAGCTGTAGTTGTTGTTGGAGCAGCTGTGGTTGTGGGTGCAGTTGTGGTTGTACTTCGGGCAGCTGTGGTTGTTGTTGGAGCAGTTGTGGTTGTTATTGGAGCTGCTGCAGTTGTGGCAACAGTTGTGGTTGTTGTCGGAGCAGCTGTAGTTGTTGTTGGGGCAGCTGTGGTTGTGGGTGCAGTTGTTGTGGTTGTTGTTGGAGTAGCTGCAGTTGTGGCCGCAGTTGTGGTTGATGTGGGTGCAGATGTCGTTGTTCTTCGAGCAGCTGTGGTTGATGTGGGTGCAGTTGTGGTTGTTGTTGAGGCGACAGTTGTGGTTGTTGTAGAAGCAGCTGTGGTTGTTGTTGGGAAAGCTGCAGTTGTTGTTGGAGCAGCTGTGGTTGTTGTTGGGGATGCTGTAGTTGTTGTTGGAGCAGCTGTGGTTGTGGGTGCAGTTGTTGTTGTTGTTGTTGTTGTTGTTGGGGAAGCTGTGGTCGTTGTTGGAGCAGTTGTGGTTATTCTTGGGGTGGCAGTTGTGGTTGTTGGTGGGGCAGCTGTGGTTGTGGGTGCAGTTGTGGTTGTTGTTGTGGTTGTTGTTTGAGCAGCTGTGGTTGTGGCCGCAGTTGTGGTAGTTGTTGTGGCGACAGTTATGGTTGTTGGTGGTGCAGCTGTAGTTGTTGTTGGAGCAGCTGTGGTTGTGGGTGCAGTTGTGGTTGTACTTCGGGCAGCTGTGGTTGTTGTTGGAGCAGTTGTGGTTGTTATTGGAGCTGCTGCAGTTGTGGCAACAGTTGTGGTTGTTGTCGGAGCAGCTGTAGTTGTTGTTGGGGCAGCTGTGGTTGTGGGTGCAGTTGTTGTGGTTGTTGTTGGAGTAGCTGCAGTTGTGTCCGCAGTTGTGGTTGATGTGGGTGCAGATGTCGTTGTTCTTCGAGCAGCTGTGGTTGATGTGGGTGCAGTTGTGGTTGTTGTTGGGGCGGCAGTTATGGTTGTTGTTGGAGCAACTGTATTTGTTGTTGGAGCCGCAATTGTAGTTGTTGTGGGAGCAGCTGTAGTTGTTATTGGAGCAGCTGTGGTTGTGGGTGTAGTTGTGGTTGTTGTCGGTGAGGAAGCTGTGGATGATGCCGCAGTTGTGGTTGTTGTTGGGGCGGCAGCTGTGGTTGTTGTTGGAGCAACTGTAGTTGTTGTTGGAGCAGCTGTGGTTGTTGTTGGAGCTGCAATTGTGGTTGTTGTTGGAACAGTTGTGGTTGTTGTTGAGGCAACAGTTGTGGTTGTTGTAGAAGCAGCTGTGGTTGTTGTTGGGAAAGCTGCAGTTGTTGTTGGAGCAGTTGTGGTGGTTATTGGAGCTGCTGCAGTTGTGGCAACAGTTGTGGTATTTGTCGGAGCAGCTGTAGTTGTTGTTGGGGCAGCTGTGATTGTGGGCGTAGTTGTGGTTGTTGTCGGTGAGGAAGCTGTGGATGATGCCGCAGTTGTGGTTGTTGTTGCAGCGGCAGCTGTGGTTGTTGTTGGAACAACTGTAGTTGTTGTTGGAGCAGCTGTGGTTGTTGTTGGAGCCGCAATTGTGGTTGTTGTTGGAGCAGCTGTGGTTGTTGTTGGAGCCGCAATTGTGGTTGTTGTTGGAGCAGCTGTGGTTGTTCTTGGAGCAGTTGTGGTTGTTGTTGAAGCAGCTGACGTTGTTGTTGGAACAGCTGTAGTTGTTGTTTGAGCAGCTGTGGTTGTTGCTGCCATTGTGGTTGTTGTTGGGGCAGCTGTGGTTGTTGTTGTCGCTGCGGTTGTAGTTGTTGTTGAAGCAGCTGACGTTGTTGTTGGAACAGCTGTAGTTGTTGTTGGGGTAGCTGCGGTTGATACCGCAATTGTGGTTGTTGTTGGGGAAGCTGTGGTTGTTGTTGGAGCAGCTGTAGTTGTTGTTGGAGCAGCTGTTGTTGTTGTTGGGGCTGCTGCAGTTGATTCCGCAGTTGTGGTTGTTGTTTGGGTGGCAGCTGTGGTTGTTGTTGGAGCAACTGTAGTTGTTGTTGTAGCAGTCGTGGTTGTTGTGGGTGCAGTTGTGGTTGTTGTTGGGGCATGTGTGGTTGTTCTTGTGGCAATTGTGGTTGTTGTTGCGACAGCAGTTGTGGTTGTTGTTGGAGCAGCTGTGGTCGTTGTTGGAGCAGGAGTGGTTGTTGTTGGAGTAATTGTGGTTGTTGTTGGGGCAGCTGTGGTTGTGGGTGCAGTTGTGGTTGTTCTCGGGGCAGCTGTAGTTGTTGTTGGTGCAGCTGTGGTTGTAGTTGGCACAGCTGTTATTGTAGTTGGTGCAGCCGTTGTTGTAGTTGATGAAGCTGTGGTTGTAGTTGGTGTGACTGTAGTTCTAGTTGGTGGACCTGTGGTTGTAGTTGGTTCAGCTGTTGTTGTTAATGAAACTGTGGTTGTAGTTGGTGCAGCTATAGTTGTAGTTGGTGGAGTTGTGGTTGTAGCTGGTTGAGCTGTAGTTGTTGTTGATGTTGGTGTTACTGTAGTTGTAGTTGGTGGAGCTGTTGTTGTAGTTAGTGGAGCTGTGGTTGTAGTTGGTGCATCTCTTGTAGCTGTGGTTGGTGATGTTTCAGTTGTAGTTTCTGTAGCTGTGTTTGTTGTTGTAGCGTTTGCACCACCTAAGCCAGAGTGAGATTGATATTGTTTTCACACTACTTTTTTTTTTATTCATTAATATTCTGTAATGTTTTTCATAATTAACTTACCAACAAACAGAAATAAGATGACAACGACCCTCACCATCATTTTGAGAAAATGTTACAAACCTTCAAAAGCAGAATCACCACTTCAATATTTAAATTATCATATATTTCATAATAAAATATCTTTTAAAAGATCCTAATCATAATTACAACAGCATTCTGAATTTGTTCTCCTATGCTTATCTATAATTTTTTTTATAACTGTACAATTTGCTCGTGAAAATTGCAAGCTTCTAAAACGCTACAGTGCCGTATCTAAAGAGAAGCACCTTTTGAAAAAAAAAAACAAGCTAAAGTGCAGCTAATGCCCTAAATGCCTCAGTATGTTTGGACTTTATAAGAACACTTTTGTAGACCTTTTATATTAGCTTTTTTTCCCAGAAAATTACTCAACTGATCAAAGATAATTAATAAATATAAAAAATAATAAACAATTGAATATATTTATAGAATATATTTAACATCTTGTAACAAATAACTGAATCATTATTGTGAAATTAGGACATATATTCAAGATTTATTTACAAGTTACTTACAAGTTACTTGTGGTTCTAGGTTGTCTTTGCTGATGTTATTAAAGTTGTAATGCCCACTGATTCCAACTGTCCAACTTTTTATGTCACACAAAACAGGTTTGGTTCCATCACACCGTCAACAAAGAGATAAAGTATTTACATACAGTGTATCCGGAAAGTATACACAGTGCTTCACTTGTTCCACAGATGATCATGTTACAGTCTTATGGATTTATTATCACCTCAAAATCCTACAAAATTTAGTAGATGATGGGCATTTAGGATGATTAGGAAAAGCACACACCTGTCCATATAAGGTCCCATAGCAGACTGTCCATGTCAGAGAACTAACCAAGCCATGAAGTCCAAGGAAATGTCTCAGACTCAAAAACAGTTTGGGCTGTAAATGATTATGTAAATATTGTATTTTTATCTTATCATTTGAATAAATTTACAAGAATTTAAAACAAACTTTTTCACTTTGGTATTTTGTGTGAGACAACTTAAACATTAATAACTAAAGTCTTTCTTTTTATTGTTTTTATCTGTTTTATCGTTTATTATAGTCTTTTATTGATGTGAATATGAACAATGTCAATAAGAAACATTTTTCCTATTATTGTTTACATGACAGAAATAGCTATGTATAGCATTTTTATCACTTTGATCTTCAGATCGATCTGTTGACCTTGAAGGAGAGGTCAGAGGTCAAATATGACATGATATTTTAAATCCTTAAAAAATAATTTTATATGCTGAAAATACACACCAACTGTAAGAATCATAGTTTCTAAGTCAATAGGCATTTTGTCAGTTTTCAGCTGATAAATTGTTGATTTCTATAAAAGAACGAGTCTGTTTTCTTTTCTACTCTACCTGAGCACTCAGAACACTTTATGCAACTTGGTTTATTTGGAATTCATTCCCAACATTGTTGAGATATTGTATTTACAAACAGAATGCTACCACCTTTTTTTATTTGAATAGCTGATATCAGTGGAAAAAGATTGCTCTGACACCCAGCTTTCCAATGTTTGCATTTTAAAGGGGAAGTCCACCAACAACCACACCTCCAAGTATAAATGTAAGTGCAGATGAAAATAATCATCTTCTTTTAACTAAAAGACTAAAAAATGTTGTAGGATCAGCCTGTTTTCAGCTCTGAGTTTAATAAACAAACACATTTTATGTGAGAATGACTCACAATAAATAGAATAAACTATACACAGTGCTTTGTGGTGGCTTTATTAATGGGTGTTCCAGGTTGTGGGTTGTGTGGTGAGACTTTGGCATGATCTCTGAACCTGGAAAGTAAACTACTCTCAGTCGTCTCAAACAATAATTAATCGAAATGAAAACGAGTGATAATTATCTGTGTCATAAACAGGCTAGTCCATTTAAAAAATATGGTTTCATAAAGCATAAATCCCACCTCAGCTACAGGCTTTTGTGACAAAGCTGCAGGAAATCATGAGTGATGTTCCAAAATGTCAGAGCTCAGTGGTCGGGTCACATTAGGTCACATCTTATTATGCAATGCCAAAGCTGTGGCACCTCCCACCTGTCAAAGACAAAATTAGAGACACTGTGGCAGCTGACAGGTTTAGCCTGTTTACAGCTTTCTTAATCATTTCTTTCTCACGTTAACAGAACAAAGATAAGATGACCTTTAATAATCCCAGAGATTTCAAATTCTGGGCGGGGCAGGAATAAGTGAATAGGCGCAGCATACCTAATAGAAGGAAATAGAAGAAATTATATGCTATTCAAGGTAGAATTTTATATATGTGTGTGTGTATCTGTGTGTGTGTGTGTGTGTGTGTGTGTGTGTGTGTGTGTGTGTGTGTGTGTGTGGCATATAATTTCTGTTTTTTCATCTGCTTTTTATTAACAGGTACATATATCATATTTATATATATATGTACTATTGTATCATATTTATACATACGTATATAAAGGCGCAGCAGACAGCTTGAAGAGAGCAGCTGTGCTGTCAACTTGTCTCCACCTGGTGGTGAGCTGAAGCAGGTGGAGGTGGATGCTGGGTAGGAGTCCGGGTGGGGCCAGAATGATCAGTGCTCGGTTTAATGATATTTGTGTCATATTTTCTTTTCCATGAACATGTGCATACTATTGAGAACAAAGCGTCAACATTAAACCTGAAGTATTAACTGTAGTTCTGTCTGCTGTTACCAGCTGACCTGTGCGTGCGTGTGTGTGTGTGTGTGTGTGTGTGTGTGTGTGTGTGCAACTCTGACTTCAATCGTATTTAACATTTGAAATATGATGGAAACAGAAAGGCACCAACACAGTAGGTTTAAATTCTGTTTTATGGCAGCCATTAATCAAATGTGAGGCTGTTGTTTTCTTTAAGAAGATAGTAAACACTGAATCTTTGGATAAGTCATCTTGAATGTAATGATTTTTCTCTCACACCTTTTATTGTAATTGGAATTTGGAAAATAATCTTAATGTAAGACCAAAAAGACACTGAAAAATATCACCCAGGGCCACCATTCTTTGACCATACTAATTATCATTACAGGTTATACTGCACAGAGCTGTATCATATTACCCTGCAGGCTGGTTTGGCATCACATTTCTTTTCTGCTACCTAAACCTGCTGAGCAGTACTGAGTTGGAGAAGCGACAGCATACCAACGAGGCTCCGCTGACAGACACGACTCAGTACCAAAGGTTTGTTTGTGGTTTCTTCATGACAAACAAAAGGAACTAAGCACGCTCCTGTGGTTACACCAGAACGCTTCATAAAGACACTCAAATATTTTGTTTTCATTTTTTATTAATATTGACTTTGTCAGTAAACACAAAAGCCAAACCAAAGCCAAAAATATTGGTAAGCGGTCCTGGGTGTTAGGTCTGCTCTTGCAGGCCCCGCTGATTCAGAGACTTATCACCGTGAACAAAGCAAGACAAACAGTGGTCGATCGTTTTACCCTGCGCAAGGGGAGTCCAGTCGGAATCTCAGAGCAGCAACTCTGCACCCAACCTCAGACGACTCCGACTCCTAGTGTCCCCTTGCCGCCTTTTATTCAGTGACAAACAGTTTCACAAACACTCATCGTAAAACCCCTGTGGTGCTGCATAAAACTAAGGCACTGTGTGTGTGTGTGTGTGTGTGTGTGTGTCTTTTTTGACAACATGTACTTGATAATGAGAGTGGGATGCCCAAGAGTCTCGAAGACTTGTGCCCTCACATCTCGATAACAACTGTGGATCCATCCCAGCAGTGTGGAGAGGTCCAGAGAACCAGAGGCAGCTGATCCCCGTCCGAAGCCGGCCACTCTGTGTGTGGCATATAATTTCTGTTTTTTCTTCTGCTTTTTATTAACAGGTACATATATCATATTTATATATATATTCTTTCTTTGCTCGCTTTGAAGTCCAAAACAGCACCACTGCACAGAAGACCCCACCCCCTCCTGGTGACCAGGTGATGACTCTGTCCCCGGACAGCGTGAGGAGATCCCTCAGCAGGATCAATGCACGTAAAGCTCCGGGTCCTGACAACATTCCTGGTCGTGCACTGAGAGACTGTGCAGTGGAACTCACTGATGTCTTCACAGACATCTTCAACATATCACTCATCCAGGCTGTCGTCCCCACATGTTTTAAAGCCACCACAATCATTCCGGTCCCAAAAAAGTCATCTCCCTCCTGCTTTAATGACTACCGTCCTGTTGCACTTACTCCCATCATGATGAAGTGCTTCGAACGACTAGTCATGCAGCACATCAAGTCTGTCCTGCCCCCCTCCCTGGATCCCTTCCAGTTCGCGTATCGGCCCAACCGCTCAACCGATGATGCCATCTCCACTGCACTCCACTCAGCACTCACACACCTGGACAAAAATGACTCATATGTTCGAATGCTGTTCATAGATTTCAGTTCAGCATTCAACACTATAATCCCCCAACAGCTCATTCAAAAACTGGTCCAGCTGGGGCTCAACACCTCACTGTGCAACTGGCTGTTGGATTTCCTCACCGGAAGACCTCAAGCAGTACGGGTCGGCAGTAATACATCCAGCACCATCATTTTAAACACGGGGGCCCCGCAGGGATGTGTGCTGAGCCCCCTCCTCTTCACTCTGCTGACCCATGACTGCACTCCATCACACAGCTCCAACCTCTTCATCAAGTTTGCGGACGACACAACGGTGGTGGGTCTCATTAGCAACAGGGATGAGACCGACTACAGAAGTGAGGTGAGACGCCTGGCCACGTGGTGTGCTGACAACAATCTCTCTCTGAATGTGGAGAAGACGAAGGAGATTGTTGTGGACTTCAGGAGAATGCACACCCAACATGCTCCTCTGACCATTGACGGAGCGTCTGTGGAGAGAGTGAGCAGCACCAAGTTCTTGGGTGTGCACATCACAGAGGATCTCTCCTGGACGTACAACACCACAGCACTGGCCAAGAAATCACAGCAGCGTCTCTTCTTTCTCCGCAAACTAAGAAGAGCAGGAGCACCAGCCCCCATCATGTACACTTTCTACAGAGGCACCATCGAGAGCATCCTGTCGAGCTGCATCACTGTGTGGTTTGGAGCCTGCAATGCGTCCTGTCATAGAACCCTCCAACGCATAGTGAGAGCTGCAGAGAGGATCATTGGTGTCTCTCTCCCCTCCCTCCAGGACATTTACAGCACCCGTCTCATTAAAAAAGCCCTTTGCATAGCGGCTGATCCCACGCACCCAATGCAAAGCTTCTTCAAGCTGCTGCCGTCGGGGAGGAGACTGCGGAGTCTCCAGGCCAGGACCAGCAGGCTGAAGGACAGCTTCATCCATCAGGCTGTCAGGAAGCTTAACTCCCTCCCGATTCTGCCCCCTCTCCCCTCTCTCCTCCACGGTCTCACTGAACTCTGTCACACACACACAAACACACACACTCTCTGACTCACTCACTGGCCTGCACCAGTTACCAGTCACTTTGTGGAGCATTGGACTGCCATTACCTCATAAGACTTTGTGTTACACTATCTCATACCGTACATTACCAAATCTCCATTTGCACTATTTGCCTATTTGCACTACTCTGCCTGGTTTGCACTCAATGTCATTTACCCTTATATTGTATATTGTATAGCTTTCTTGTTATATGTAAAATTGTATTATATTATTTAATTTTTTTTACTTTAAAATATTTTACTTGCATTTTTAATCACTCTTATATTTAAATGTTCATTTTCTATTTTATCTAGGGATTGAGAGTAACGAAGTTTCTATTCTCTGTATGTCCTGTACATGTGGCAGAATTGACAATAAAGTTGACTTTGACTTGACTTTGACTTTGATATATGTACTATTGTATCATATTTATACATACGTATATAAAGGCGCAGCAGACAGCTTGAAGAGAGCAGCTGTGCTGTCAACTTGTCTCCACCTGGTGGTGAGCTGAAGCAGGTGGAGGTGGATGCTGGGTAGGAGTCCGGGTGGGGCCAGAATGATCAGTGCTCGGTTTAATGATATTTGTGTCATATTTTCTTTTCCATGAACATGTGCATACTATTGAGAACAAAGCGTCAACATTAAACCTGAAGTATTAACTGTAGTTCTGTCTGCTGTTACCAGCTGACCTGTGCGTGCGTGTGTGTGTGTGTGTGTGTGTGTGTGTGTGTGTGTGTGTGTGTGTGTGTGTGTGTGTGTGTGTGTGTGCAACTCTGACTTCAATCGTATTTAACATTTGAAATATGATGGAAACAGAAAGGCACCAACACAGTAGGTTTAAATTCTGTTTTATGGCAGCCATTAATCAAATGTGAGGCTGTTGTTTTCTTTAAGAAGATAGTAAACACTGAATCTTTGGATAAGTCATCTTGAATGTAATGATTTTTCTCTCACACCTTTTATTGTAATTGGAATTTGGAAAATAATCTTAATGTAAGACCAAAAAGACACTGAAAAATATCACCCAGGGCCACCATTCTTTGACCATACTAATTATCATTACAGGTTATACTGCACAGAGCTGTATCATATTACCCTGCAGGCTGGTTTGGCATCACATTTCTTTTCTGCTACCTAAACCTGCTGAGCAGTACTGAGTTGGAGAAGCGACAGCATACCAACGAGGCTCCGCTGACAGACACGACTCAGTACCAAAGGTTTGTTTGTGGTTTCTTCATGACAAACAAAAGGAACTAAGCACGCTCCTGTGGTTACACCAGAACGCTTCATAAAGACACTCAAATATTTTGTTTTCATTTTTTATTAATATTGACTTTGTCAGTAAACACAAAAGCCAAACCAAAGCCAAAAATATTGGTAAGCGGTCCTGGGTGTTAGGTCTGCTCTTGCAGGCCCCGCTGATTCAGAGACTTATCACCGTGAACAAAGCAAGACAAACAGTGGTCGATCGTTTTACCCTGCGCAAGGGGAGTCCAGTCGGAATCTCAGAGCAGCAACTCTGCACCCAACCTCAGACGACTCCGACTCCTAGTGTCCCCTTGCCGCCTTTTATTCAGTGACAAACAGTTTCACAAACACTCATCGTAAAACCCCTGTGGTGCTGCATAAAACTAAGGCACTGTGTGTGTGTGTGTGTGTGTGTGTATATATATATATATATATATATATATATATATATATATATATATATATATCTCCTCTTACTGCTCTACAGGTTTAAATGACCTTCTGTAGAGCTACAGAAGGCAGTGGATATTTGCTCACTGCATGGAAAATGGACACAGAGGAGACCTGGATGTGTCTGACAAATCAGTCAGACCTGGGACTGTCAAAGGAGCAGCAGCATACGCAACACACTGAAACGTCACAGCAATTTTCCACTGGGGACAAACAAACAAAGTGCACCTGCTCATCGTATTTCTCTCAAACCAAAGCTTGAATGACAAAAAGATCATTGTCCCCGTGACTCATCTCCTGTTTCACTGTGGAGTCAGTGCTCAATCGGCAGGGACATAAAGCAAGGCAACGTGAAGAAAAATCCAGATCACAGCAGTTTCTTCTGCTTTTTATTAACAACAGCAGGCCACAGGTCTGAAGTCTGTCTGCTTGGCATTAGTCAATCACAACCACCAAACAACCAGTTCTTATTCCAGGACATTAAATACTGTTTTTCTGCCAGTGTTGTTTGGCATCGGTGCAGTGTGATTTGTGTATTTTGTTGTACAGTTATTTTATTTTCAACTTTAATTTATATATTTTATCTTATTCTTTCCCAGTTAAATTTACCCTTCATTCTAATTTGTGTTGTACAGTTATTTCATTTTTAACCTTAATTTATATTTTATTCCTTCCTAGTTAAATTTACCCTTTTTAATTTTTCATATTTATTTCCTATCTTATTCATAGCCTTTTCCTTTTTTGTTTTCTTTAGGTCACGAGCAGTTGTCCAAGCATTTCACTACATATCGTACTGTGTATGACTGTGTACGTGACAAATAAAATTTGAATTTGAATTTGACGTCCACATTCACACAGGGTGATGGTGGAGGCATGACTTACAGCACTGTCACCCAGGCTTTTTTCAAGCACTGCGGTCCATCAAAATGAAGTTTTGTACCAGCGGGTGCAGTGAGTCCAATAGCCGGGGATAATCGGAAATAAGCTGTTGTAGGCTGGCTTCCAGAACGTAGAGAAACACTTCTCCCTCATGCTCAAGCCACAGGTTGATTAATTTTGAAGCTGAGCCCGTTATGAGCTCTCAAAGCTCTGTGGGTGGGGTGAATGCCGCTGGATCCATATCTGGCTGGTCCGTACTGTCACGCGAGTGAGAAGAGCCGTGTGGAAAAGGTAAAGGAAGATCCAAACGCAGGCAGTCGTGAAGTCGTGATTTATTGAACACGAAACAAATCACGAGAGCAGATTTCTCCTGTTTTGGCTTCCTGTTAAATCCAGAATTCAAAATCCTGCTCCTCACATACAAGCTCTTAAATAATCAGGCCCCATCTTATCTTAATGACCTTGTAGTACCATATCACCCTATTAGAGCACTTCGCTCTCGCTCTGCAGGCCTACTTGTTGTTCCTAGAGTATTTAAAAGTAGAA
Organism: Mchenga conophoros; assembly: GCF_057382185.1. Classification (NCBI taxonomy): domain Eukaryota; kingdom Metazoa; phylum Chordata; class Actinopteri; order Cichliformes; family Cichlidae; genus Mchenga; species Mchenga conophoros. Next base: position 1,853,986 of record NC_140546.1, read on the forward strand.
TGGGAGGCAGAGCCTTCAGTTTTCAGGCCCCTCTTCTGTGGAACCAGCTTCCAGTTTGGATTCAGGAGACAGACACTATCTCTACTTTCAAGATTAGGCTTCAAACTTTCCTTTTTGCTAAAGCATATAGTTAGGGCTGGACCAGGTGACCCTGAATCCTCCCTTAGGTATGCTGCAATAGACGTAGGCTGCCGGGGGATTCCCATGATGCATTGAGTTTTTCCTTTCCAGTCACCTTTCTCACTCACTATGTGTTAACAGACCTCTCTGCATTGAATCATATCTGTTATTAACCTCTGTCTCTCTTCCACAGCATGTCTTTATCCTGTCTTCCTTCTCTCACCCCAACCAATCACAGCAGATGGCCCCGCCCCTCCCTGAGCCTGGTTCTGCCGGAGGTTTCTTCCTGTTAAAAGGGAGTTTTTCCTTCCCACTGTCGCCAAAGTGCTGCTCATAGGGGGTCATATGATTGTTGGGTTTTTCTCTGTATCTATGAAGCGCCTTGAGGCGACTTTTGTTGTGATTTGGCGCTATATAAATAAAATTGAATCGAATTGAATTGAAATATAGAGAGGCAAATGGCAAAATGGAGATCTAAACTATACTGGGACAACTAAACTACTGAGCATGAACAAGAACACGAACCTGGACATAAAGGAAGGAAGACGATGGTACATGATGATGACGGCAGGGAGCACACGAATGAAACATGGTGGATACACAGACAGACCAGCAACTACAATGACAGAGGACACGACTTAGATACACACAGAGAAACACAGGGGGATTACACACAGCTGGGAGTAATTAACGAGACGAGACATGAGGTAAAACTGAACACATTCACATGAGACACAGACCTCCACAATAAAACAGGAAACAAGAGATCACTACACGAGGACGCAGAACTAAACTCACACAAAACATGAGAACACAAATCCTTAACCACGAGTAAACAGAAACATGGAACTCAAATAGTAACCAACAAATCACAAAGGTAACACAACGATCATTCAAGAGATAAACCAACACATAATAAACTCAAAATGCTGGGTCGAACCGTGACAGAGACAGAGGACAACAAAACACAACCTGACGCACACAGACTGAAGACTACCAAAGTAAAACAGGAAATACACAGACTCAAGGACACGGGCTTCACACAGGGACACGACTGACCTGAAAACAGAGAAAACCAGTGGGACTAAAATCAAAGATCTAGAAATACAAAACCAAAGCACAGACAGCAATAACCCCACAAATCAAAACACTGGGACCCAGACCCAGAACCGTGAGGAGGTTTTATGACGTTGTAGACGAGGCACTCAAACTACTTCAAATAATTCGAGCCTGCACTGTGACATCTCTTAACACACATTTAGCCACTTTATTATTGTTGATTTTCTTGTAAACACACACTTTTCATCCGATGATAGCTGGCACAGGCTCCGAGCTGAGGTTAAGTTAATGATGGTTTGAAAGAAATTTTTTAAAGGATATATAGACAGACGTGTGGGTGTTTGATGTGTCTATTAAAAAACAAACAAACAAAATGATAATGAGACAGCCCAGTTGGTTTTATTCAGTCCTGAACCGACATCTCTGACTGAACCATCACAGCACTGAACCATCTGTGAGTGGTTGGATGGGTAAACACACCGTCTATGAGAAACTCTCCATTGGAAACAAGCAAACAAAGTGAACCTGCGCACCAGATTGCTCTCAAACATTGGCTCAAATGACAAAGGAATCGTTTTTGCGAGCTAATGAATCCCATATCCTCTTTCACCGCATGTCAGGAGTTAATCAACCGGAGCATGAGGGGAGACACAGCCTTTGACTGCAGCTCTAATGGAAATGAAACAACAAACGTCTGGCTTAGTTTCTGTTAGTTTCATGTTTTTAAATTTAGACTCAGAGTTTTATAATAAACAACAAGAAAAACATACCTTACGATTAGTTTTTACAACAGAGAGGCAGTGAAATAATTCAGAAATAATAAAGAAATAGTTTGATCAGTATTTTGAGTTCTGGATTTCTTTGTGGAATAAATGAAACTGATGTCATTGAAATTGTAAATAAATAAATGAAATAAAAGATTAAAGATGAACTGAAGGAATCACTCAGATTATAGTAATCAGATTCAGAATACTTTCATAATCCCTGAGGAAATTATGAGGGTTACAGCTGCTCCAAGACAAAAGCAGTAACAGACTGAACTTGTTAAATAATACAATATGTTACAAGTTCACAAAATATCAGGAACAGCACTTATATATGTGCAAATAGCTCAATTATAAATATCCAGAATATTACAGAGGTGAAATATATATATATGATTGTCATTTTACTCTAAAAGCTTATTTATATCCATATGTAATCAGTATTTTCTGATTATATGAGATTAGCTAAGGTAACTCCATTTTTTTAAATGGAGAGCGACGCTACATGAATAACTATAGAGCGGTATTATTTTTTGCTGACCTTTTAGAAATATTCTGAAAACCGTAACCCTTGATTGGATCTGTTTGTTGATAAATATAAAGTACTGGATGAACACCAGTGTGGGTTATGTGTGAGAGTGTGATTTTTCTTCTTCTATTCAGATAGATATATAAGTGCTGCTTCTGCATGAGCCTGTCACTGTTTGTTATAAAGGTTTTGGATTTTATATGAACTGTTTCACATGTTCAGTGTCATTTTTTTTCCTGTCCTACTCAGTACTTTAGCAATCAGAATAGTTGCCTGAAGGAAAGATGCTCAACATATTTATTTTTCCAAGTGGACTAATATGCCAATGCCCTATTAGTCCACTTGATTGATCTGTGTGTGTGAATGGGTGGATGACTGAATGTGTAAAGCGCTTTGGGGTCTTTAGGGACTAGTAAAGCGCTATATAAATACAGGCGATTTGCCATCTATATTATTGTTGTTTATTAACTTATTTTATTTTAAGGTATAACAAATTGGACAGACAGTTAGAGAGAAAGGGAAAAAATAATAATAATAATGGATTGGATTTATATAGCGCTTTTCTAGGCACCCAAAGCGCTTTACAATGCCACTATTCATTCACTCTCACATTCACACACTGGTGGAGGCAGCTACAGGTGCAGCCACAGCTGCCCTGGGGCAGACTGACAGAAGCGAGGCTGCCATATCGCGCCATCGGCCCCTCTTGCCAACACCAGTAGGCAAGTAGGGTAAAGTGTCTTGCCCAAGGACACAACGACCAGGACAGAGGGCTCAGGGATTGAACCGGCAACCTTCCGGTTACAGATGCGATTCCCAACCCCCTGAGCCACGGTCGCCCATAAAAAGAAAGAAAGAAAGGGAGAAAGAAAAACAGAGGGAAAGGGGGACAGTAAGAGAAGGCCCGGAGAAAATCTGTTGGATCAGCTGTTAAAAGAAGAAAAATAAAAACAAACAACAAGAGAACACAATACAGAGATCAAAGCAACAACCTAGACATGTGTAAGTAACACTAAATACTAAATATTGAATGTTATTTAGCAGCACACAAGACCGACAGCGCACAATATACTCTGAGAAAATCTGTGTGCACCTGTGTGCACATCTGTGTGTGTGAGCCCGCTTGAGTTCAAAAGGTTTCTGCATGTAACAATCTGCTAGAAGGTGTGGGGAGCCATAGTCCTGCTCCCCAGAGCATGAAGCAGACATGGAGAAGACCCACCAGAGGGTAAAAGCCCAAGGAAAACCACCTGAGAGGCAACTGCACCACCCTCCTGGAAAGAGCTGAGAGCCCCAGACATGGGGTCACCCAGTAGCCACGGTGCAGAAGCCACAGGGCACTGCAGTGACGAGCCTGCAGGCAGCCAGTCGCACCAGAAGGACCCAGCCCCGGTCCCAGAGGCCCGAGGGCACGCCACCCCCCTGGAAGGGGCCCGAACCCGGCCATGTGTGCCAGGCCCCACCAAGCAGCCGCTGGGAGTGAGGTACATACTTGAGCGCCCAGCCCCGGACACCAAGAACCACCAACGCACATACGTCTGAGGGCATCAGCCACCAGCAGGAAGTGTGGTGGGTGGAGACAAGCCTCCACACCTAGGGGGGCTTGAGATGTCCCAGAGAGGCAGAGGCGGAGACTCAAGCTGGCACATGGACATAGACAAACAGGCACACACGAGTCCAACATCATCATCAAGTTTGCGGATGACACAACCATCCTAGGCCTCATCACAGGCAATGATGAGACGCCTATAGAGAGGAGGTGATGGCGCTGTACGAGTGGTGCCTGGAAAATAACCTGACTCTCAACATCAGCAAAACTAGAGAGATGATAGTGGACTGCCGGAAACGACCAGTCAGGGAGCACCAGCCCATCTACATCAACTGTGTCAAGGTCGAAAGGGTCAGCAGCTTCAAGTTCCTTGGAGTCAACATCACCGAGGACTTCTCCTGGACCCTTCACACAGACGCTGCTATCAGGAAAGCTCGCCAGCGGCTTTACTTCCTGAGGAGGCTGAGGAAGTTTGGCATGAACGCCAACATCACCTCAAATTTCTACAGGTGTGCAGTCGAGAGCTTGCTGACGAGCTAGATCACAGTTTGGTACGGAAGCTGCTCTGCCAGCAGCCGTAAATCACTACAGAGGGTGAAGGCAGCAGAGCACATCACTGGCACGAGGCTTCCTGCCATTCAGGACATTTATTTCCAGCGATGCCTCCGTAAAGCTCACAGCATCATCAAGGCCCACAGCCACCCAGCACATCAGCTGTTCTTGTTACCATCTGGCAGACGTTACAGGAGTCTGTCTGCTCGGACTACAAGACTTAAACACAGTTTCTACCATCAAGCCATACGACACCTCAACCACAACACTTAAACACACACACACACAGTCCATATGTTCTTTTCAAGAACATATATAACTGCACAAACGTGTAACATAACTGATGCCTAGTTCTGAGTTTTATGTAATAAATAATGCAAGCTACCTGCAGCTTCACAAGTACTCTGTTTAATCTGCACTGGTCACTCCACTTTATTGTCGTTGATATTTATATTTAAAAGTGCAATACTGTGATTTTCTGCTGCTCATTCCTGTGCAATATCCCATCTGCCCCCCGTCATATTTCTTTTCAAGATTTTCTTATTTAATTACTAGTGTACATATATTTATATTTATAGATATATTTAGTCATCTTTTCTCTTTTACCACGTCTCTCTAATATTTTGCTCCTTACTATTTTTCTATTTATTTATTTTATTTTATTTTATTTTCTTCTACTGTATCATGCTGCTGAGTGACTGCTGCTCGTCAAACACATTTCATTGCAATGTTGACCCTGTGCTAACTTGCATATGACAAATAAAACTGAAAACTGAAACACAGACACAAGCATGCATTCCCACCCTCATGCACACAAATACTCAGCACTCGTCCAACGTGGAGATAAAGAGAAATGAGCACGACACACCCATTGACACTCCCCAAAGATATTCTATACTCCCAGGTCCAGGTATGACGTATTCAGAGAAAATATTACGCGTTTCGTATTGAGGGGAAAAGAAACACAGTTTGTCCCGGACTTCAGGTACAATGGAAAAGACACAAAGCTGGAGTTATTCTGTCGTTACGCTGTCAGCTGCCTCTTCTTCTCTCATCCTCTCCCCTCTCTCTCCTGTTTCTACTTCAATCATGAAACTGATCAGTGATCAGCTGATCGGCTTTTCTCTCTTGTTTATTTATCGCTCACTTTGCGCCAGAAAGAGGAAACCAGCGGATGTCGCGCTAAACAACAGCAGCACGTTTAAGCTTGATCAGCTGTTGTTAGAATTGATTTAATATTAATTTCTAGTATCAGCTGATGTTTGCTGGAGCCACAGCTGCAAAAAAACTGCTGGTCATGATGTCGGTTTGGATATGTGGTGAGAGGGAAACATGAAGCTGAAACCAGGAGATGTCCTTACTGAATCATCAGAGCTGAACAGCCTACGTCTATTGCAGCATAACTAAGGGAGGATTCAGGGTCACCTGGTCCAGCCCTAACTATATGCTTTAGCAAAAAGGAAAGTTTGAAGCCTAATCTTGAAAGTAGAGATAGTGTCTGTCTCCTGAACCCAAACTGGAAGCTGGTTCCACAGAAGAAGGGCCTGAAAACTGAAGGCTCTGCCTCCCATTCTACTTTTAAATACTCTAGGAACAACAAGTAGGCCTGCAGAGCGAGAGCGAAGTGCTCTAATAGGGTGATATGGTACTACAAGGTCATTAAGATAAGATGGGGCCTGATTATTTAAGACCTTGTATGTGAGGAGCAGGATTTTAATTCTGGATTTAACAGGAAGCCAAAACAGGAGAAATCTGCTCTCTCTTTCTAGTCCCTGTCAGGACTCTTGCTGCAGCATTTTGGATCAGCTGAAGGCTTTTCAGGGAGTTTTTAGGACTTCCTGATAATAATGAATTACAGTCGTCCAGCCTGGAAGTAATAAATGCATGAACTAGTTTTTCAGCGTCACTCTGAGACAGGATATTTCTAACTTTAGAGATGTTGCACAAATGGAAGAAAGCAGTCTTACATATTTGTTTAATATGTGCGTTGAAGGACATGTCCTGGTCAAAAATGACTCCAAGGTTCCTCACAGTGTTACTGGAGGCCGAGGTAATGCCATCCAGAGTAAGGATCTGCTTAGATACCATATTTCTAAGGTTTTCAGGGCCGAGTACAATAACCTCAGTTTGATCTGAATTAAGAAGCAGAAAGTTAGCGGCCATCCAGGTCTTTATGTCTTTAAGACATTCCTGCAGTTTAACTCATTGGTGTGTGTTATCTGGCTTCATGGACAGATAGAGCTGGGTGTCATCTGCATAGCAGTGAAAATGTATGCTATGTCTTCTAATGATGCTGCCTAAGGGAAGCATGTATAATGTAAACAGAATTGGTCCTAGCACTGAACCCTGTGGAACTCCATAATTAACCTCAGTGTGTGAAGAGGACTCTCCATTTACATGCACAAACTGGAGTCTATTAGATAGATATGATACAAACCACTGCAGCGCAGTACCTGTAATACCTACAGCATGTTCTAATCGCTCTAATAGGATATTATGGTCGACAGTATCGAACGCTGCACTGAGGTCTAGCAGGACAAGCACAGAGATGAGTCCACTGTCAGAGGCCATAAGAAGATCATTTGTAACCTTCACTAAAGCTGTTTCTGTGCTGTGATGAGCTCTGAAACCTGACTGAAACTCTTCAAATAAACCTCTGCAGATGATCTGTTAGCTGTTTGACAACTACTCTTTCAAGGTGCTTGAAGGCCTGTGGATTTGACAAGATCTCTAACCCCATTGGCTGAAACCCAGCACCGAGCCTGAAAGAGCCTCTGCCGTGTGATGGCTGGAGACTCGCTCACTCTGTTCACAGCCATCAGTAAAAAAAATAAAAGTAAATCTAATATCACATTAACACGAGAAGTCACCCAACCAGTTTCCCTCCCTGTGTCTTTGTTCAGCACCTGATGTCACGGTCAGCCTTCTGTGGGTATAAAACGACTGAAGAACATCGACAATTAAACAGTTGGACTCTGTGAGCATCACATTTTCTATCTCAGGAGGGAAGCCACCGAAACCTGTAAGTTCATTCATCCTGGATATTTTACCAAATTTAACCTCAGTGAAAACTGCTGGCTCTGTCTTTGTTCCATTATATTATTTAATAGAAAATAATAGAAAAAGAAAGAAAGAAAGAAAGAAATAACACTTTAGATATTATGACAGTACTTTGCGTGCTTTTGTTTCTGGGAGAAAAAGGGTTTTATAGTTTTACTCCTTAAAAAATAAAGTCTAGAGTTATTTTTCTCCTTTTAAACAAAGGTTTGTCATAAAAATCACTTATTACTTATTAAGCTGGTCAACACATTTATTTTATTTTACTTCCCTTGTATCTATGTAATTATGTTTTCTGTTTTTCAGTTATTCCAACTTAGTTAAGCTATGTTGTTATAGGTTGTGTTTAATGTTTTGGTTATTTTAACGTGGGAATTTCCAAAGTTAGGATAAATGCATATCCTCTCTCTCATGTTTTATATCCTTTTTTTCAACAATAATAATAATAATAATAATAATAATACTAATAATAATAATAATAATATGATGTATGAGTAGGAATAATGACAAATGTGAGGGCACATTGAACACTTCTGAATGTTACATCATACTATGACCAATCATTTTATCTTTAAAACAGTAAAGGATCGTTCCACAATGACGACCAAGATCTTTGCCATCCTGCTTCTGTTTGTTGGTAAGTTTACACAAAATATCACAAATTCTACTTTGTACAGGAGACGGGCCTGAAAGTGAAATAATTTCATCAATGTTGCTCTTGAACATCTTTAGCCGACACACAAACCACAACCACGGATGCAGCCACTAGTACACCTGCTCCAACCACGGCCACAGCTGCTCCAACCACGGCCACAGCTGCTCCAACCTCGGCCACATCTGATCCAACCACAACCACAGCTGCTGTTCCAACAACAACCGCAACCACAGCTACGCTAACCACAACCAAAGCTGCTACAACCACAGCTGCTACAACCACAACCACAGCTGCTACAACCACAACCAAAGCTGCTACAACTACAACCAAAGCTGCTACAACCACAACTACAGCTGCTCCAACCACAACCCAAGCTGCTCCAACCACAACCAAAGCTGCTACAACCACAACCAAAGCTACACCCACGGCAGTAGTAGCGGGGGCAGTGGTTAATGAAGTCAGCCTGGTTTCTGTCACAGTGGCCATCATCGCTGCTGCACTTCTATAAAGAGCAACATGTGACTGTAATTAATCTGCAATGAACAGCAGACGTATTTACAGTTCTAGCTCATCTTTTCATTTCCAGTCTGATCGTGTTTTATGTTTATTTTTCATCTTATATGAAAGTGTCGAAACGGAGGGGATAAATAGAAGTGTGGGAAATGTATCTTTGATTCTAGAAGCCGGTAAATATGTGTACTTGCTCTGTATAGTGTGCATGTTCAAAAGGATCCCAGATTATTTTCACATGAGTTAATTGCATTCGTCCGATCAGAGGGTCAGCATTTAGATGAAATATTTAACTACGAAAGAAAGATGTTCAGTTGTGTAAATATTATTGATCTGATCATTTATCCTAACTTCTGTCTGTTGTGTACTGTGAAAACAGCTGCATTTAACACTAGATTGTAGAATTAATCAATAAATGACATTAACAACTGTATTTCTGTATTTTCATTCTTTCTAATTCAGTCGACTAACTTAAAAACAGGCTATTTCTGTATTATTCTATATTAAATGTAATTTGTGTGAATTTTTAGCAAGACCACAAAAAATATTTATTGCACTGCTTCTGCTATGTTCATCTGTGCATGTGTTGTAGACACTGGACAGGTTACAGGTAGGCTCAAAAATGTCTCCAACCTTTTGTTCCTGATGTTTTTGCCTTGAACTAAATCAGAAGAGCCGTGTGCTGAGAATAGATGCAGAACATAGGTGAGTTTCATCACAACATCCCTAATAAGAACTATAGAAGTGGTAAAAGTAGTAAAGTGCGAGAGAGCAACAAGAAACAAAAGTGGTCAAAATTAAATTTATGCATAAACAGCTACTGACACAGAAATAGGCAGAAATCTGTCTCTGTTCTGCCAACTCCATAAGTTCAGTTCAGAAACATGGTAAATGGCCTGTATTTATATAGCGCCTTACTAGTCCCTAAGGACCCCAAAGCGCTTTACATATCCAGTCATCCACACATTCACACACACATTCACACACAGAAACATATTCACATCATATGATTGTTGGGTTTTTCTCTGTATGTGTTACGGTGGGGTCTGCTTTACAATATAAAAGCCGACTGTTGTTGTGATTTGGCGCTGTGTAAATAAAACTGCAAAGGAAGCATGCTATGAACTGTCAGGACCAGAACTGAGACTCTCAGAAGCAAAGCAAACTAACACTAACCTTTTATTGAAAGTAAAGTATACATGGCTTGTTGTAGAAAGCACTCTATACTGTGTCTCGTGCTTAATTGCCACTTACCCGAAACCACCTGCCAGATCATTGCATTACTTAGTTTGGTAAAGCTTGGTTTAGAAATGGGTCATTTAGTGCTGCTTAGTCTAAAGAAAGAGCTATGTGGGCCAGTGTCCTGAACCAGGTCACATTTACCATCTTTGCGAGCCCTTGTATCTCCCCTACAAGGGCTCGCAAAGATACCAAAGGTGTGAGAGAAAAACACAGCATCTCTAAATAAAAGATTTAAGAAGAAAGAAGAAACCCCAGAAAGATATTTCTAGAAACATCTAAGAGTACAAATAAAGTACTTTACAAGACCAACTGTACATCAGACATAAATGAATCCTCAACTCTCTGCACAGTGAGATGGAAGAGCCAAAGGAGGAGGAGACAAAGTCCATAATGGTGTTGACATTGAACCTAAGACACGTGTTTAAAGACAGGCAATGATTGTCAGTTGAAGAAAATGTTGGGAGAATCACTGAGTCAACCAGGAGGCCTCCATACGGATGATAGATGCTGTTCCAACAACAGAAAACAGAGTGAATATCGTCTTGATGCATCTCAATCATCCAGGAAAGTAAATCTCCAAAAGTTGATTCTGTTCATCTGGATGTAGCGTTTTGTGGGAAACGATTCGTCACTCGTCCAAGTGACTTCTTCAGTGTCAGCTGACTGCAGGTTTTATGGGCAGAAATCTGTGTCATCAGAAACTGAATTTGAATAAGTTAAATTTGAATTTGAATCGCTCGGATTGAATCTGAATTGTAACTTGAATAAATGCTTTTAAAAACGGAATTTGAATTAGCCTAATTTGAATTTCCATTTATTGGTTTGAAAATGATCATCACTAAATTGAAATTGAATTTTATATTTTGAAAATGAATTCATTTGCTTTTATCCGTAAAAAATTAAGCTCTCGAATAATTTCAGATTCACTTCTCACCATTCAGTTTCAGTTCTACAATTCAGTTCTTTTGGGACTTGCATCCAGTTCTGGTTCAAGAGTAATGAGCGCAGATTAATAGAACTACCTTTTACTAGCGGATTGAAAGTGTTACTGTTACTGTTACAGCGTCTTGAGCTGAATTAAGAATGCAGAAGTCATTCCTCATGTCGAATGACCAGCGGATAAATGTTTGTAAAGCATTCCCACGTTAAGCTTAACAACCGATATATGGAGCGGCTGCCTCCTCTCTCTCTCCTGCTGCTACTTCAATCATGAAACTGATCAAGGATCAGCTGATCGTCTGTCTTCTTTGTTTTTGGCCCACTTTGCACCAGAAAGAGGAAACCAGCGGCTGAACAACAGCAGCACGTTAAAGCTTGATCAGCTGTTGTTAGAATGTATTTAATATTACTTTCTACTCGAGGATCTTTTTCTACGTAGCTGACGCTGGTAGCTGTGCAGGGGCGGATCTAGCAAAGTTTAGCCAGGGGGGCCGATAGGGCATGAACAGGGAAAAGGGGGCACAAAGACATACTTCTCTTTCTTATTCTCATTTAAAATGTCGAGCTTTTAATAAATAATTATCTGACACCCAAAGTTTTAATCTGATGTAAAATGTATAGAAGTCCATTACTATATATAGTAACTGTTAAGTCTAATATACCCTAGTCAGCTATAGTACTTTTCCTTTGGGAAGGTACCATCTGTGCAGTCTGCAATTTTGTTGAAGAAAGATGTTGAATCTATTTAATATTTCTTGAAAAATAATTGATTTCTGTGCATTTTTTTTCACACTGCATCAAATTAAGGTTGATTACGTCGATTAAGCATCATGAGGTGGAGGGTGGGGGGGGGGGGGGGGGGGTTCCCTATTTTCTTTTGCTGGGAGTTGGAACCCTATTAGTTAGGTTGCTTAATATTTCTTCTAAGTACTCTTTAAAATACCAGAATAGGGAGGATGGAGCAGGTTTAAGTTTATTAGATTGATCAGTGTTGCTGAACTATGAAATGTTTTGGGTGCGGTGTATTTTTTACACACAGGTATAACAGAATATCTGTATGGCCAGAACATCCAGACTGGCCAACAGCCTGTATCCACAGGCTGTGAGGCTCCTGAACTCTCTGCCCCCCTCTCACGGACAATAACCATATCCAACTTCTTAATAGCAATGAACTGGTCTGCATTGTTGCATCATATCTTTATTCTCTTCCCCCTCCTGCCCCCCCCCCCCCTCTTTCTTAAATAGATAACTATCATATCTGATATCATATCTCACAGTACAATAATATTGAATGGGTTGCATTGTTGTATTTTGTCATGTTTCTCAGGTCTTTGTCTGAATTTCTACGAACATTATTGCTAAGGATTGTCTTATTGCATTGGAGTCACACTGGGTTAAATATGTACACTTGGGTTTTAAGGGGTATTTATTATTTTCTTCTTTTTTTGGTTTGTATGGAAGCCCCAAACGCAATTTCATTGTTCTTGACAATGACAATAAAATAAATAAATACTACTACAATAGCTTTAGTGTTGTTGTTTTGTTTTGTAAACTTGAGTGTTGTTTATTTAAACTTGAGTATGAGCTTATACAAAATGCAGCAAGATATTTAAAAAACAGTTTTATTGATTAAAAAACACTATATCGGATTCATATCGGTATCGGCAGATATCCAAATTTCTGATATCGGTATCGGACATAAAGATGTGGCATCGTGCCATCTCTACATTTTACATCAGATAAAAACTTTGTTCGCAAGATTCGGATAATTATTTGTTAAAAGCTAGAAATTTTAAATGACAATTAGAAAGAAAAGTATTTCTTTGTGCCCCCCTCTCCCTGTTAATGCCCTACCTGGCCCCCTGGCAACACTTTGCTAGACCCGCCCCTGCACAGTTACCAGCTGTCAGCTACCTAAAAAAGGATCCTGGTGTTATTTGTCTCTCAGAAACAGTTCATAACTGCGAATCAGCGGCTTTGGGACCCCTGTCAGATTGGATCGGAACTGTGGAGTAACACACAAATCTCACGGAGGAGGGGTTTGTTTATATATCAACCAGGGCTGGTGTAATAATTTTACTGTGCGGGGGCGGTTGTGTCTTCCTGACATCGAGCTCCTTTCAGTATCTGTCAGGCCTTTTTACTTACCGAGGGAGTTCCCTCAAATTTTTGTCACTGTTGTTTACATTCATCCTAAGGCTGACGTTAAAGTTGCTGCTGATGCCATTTTTAAAGTGGTACACAATCTGCAGACTCTCTCTGGATGCTCCTAATTTTATTCTTGGTGATTTTAACAATTGTAATCTTAAGAAATCACTGAACAATTTCTTTCAATATGTCACTTGTCCTACAAGGCATAACAAAACGCTGGATTTGTGTTATGGACCAATTAAGGGGGCATACAAGTCTGTGGCCGGACCTGCGCTAGGTTCTTCGGATCACAATGTTATTCACCTCCTCCCTGCCTACAGATCTGTGATTAGGAGGGAGAAGGCCTGTGTGAAGCGGACTAATGTCTGGACAAAAGACAGTTGTGTTGCCCTTCAGGGGTGTTTTGATTGCACTGACTGCTCCGTGTTTCAAGAGAACACTTGTGATTTGGATGAACTCACTGATGTGGTGTGTAGCTACATCTCTTTTTGCAAAGACTCTGTGGTTCCACTCAGAGAATTTAAGACTTTCCCTAATAACAAACCGTGGCTCTCTAAAGATATTAAGGATCTGATTCTTAAAAGGAAAATTGCTTTTAACGAGGGAGACGTTCCCAGCATTACCTTAGAGGGGTTTACCTCTGACAAACATCTGGCAGACAGTCTTAACAGTTTTTACCTTCGTTTTGAGAACTATGACTGCTCTAGGCAGACCAGCACACTGAGGGAAAGGACTATCACTCCCCCATCTATTTGTATTGATGAGACAGGGGTAGCTAATCTTTTTAGACACACCAAAAGCAAGAGTCCTGGACCTGACAACATCTGTGGACAGGTACTGAGAACTTGTGCTGATCAGCTGAGTGGGATTTTTCACTATATCTTCTCACTTTCTTTAGAGCTACAGATGGTACCTAAAATTTGGAAACATGCGATCATTGTTCCTGTTGCTAAGGGCAGTTCTCCTAAGGCACTGAATGATGTTAGGCCTGTGGCTCTGACTTCTTTAGTGATGAAGACATTTGAGAAGATAATTAAGAAGGAGATTTTAATGCATGTTGAACACCATCTTGACCCCTTCCAGTTCGCCTATAGAGCAGGGAGAGGTGTGGAGGATGCTGCTGTCACACTCCTGCATCTCTTGTATAAGCATCTTGAGGCCCCCCACACCCATGCAAGATTATTATTTGCTGACTTTTCATCTGCATTTAATACAATTCAACCCCTCTTACTTGCTGACAGGCTTTACAATCATTTCAAGCTTGACACTAGTCTGGTCGGCTGGGTGACAGACTTTCTGACTAATAGGTCACAATGTGTGAGGGTGAATCATGTCTTTTCTGATGTGCTCTCCTCCTCTACTGGATCACCCCAGGGTTGCTGCCTCTCTCCCCTTCTGTTCATTCTGTACATGAATGAGTGTCGCAGCAATTTCACAAACAGACACATCCTGAAGTTTGCTGACGACACAGTGATCGTCAGTCTTCTAGTGGGGGACGAGTCAGGCCATGGACAGGTTGTAGATGATTTTGTGAATTGGTGTGATGAGTCCTTCCTCTCACTTTTTTTTTTTTTTTTTTTTTTTTTTTTTAAAGTGACATCAGAAACAGCAGCATGTGACATCACGTGATGGCGGAGCTTCAGTTCATCCTTTGTCATCTTTTTTTTTTTTTTTTTTTTTTTTTTTTTAATAGGACAGGGGGAAAGAATGAAAGAAAGAAAACTAAAGGGGAGAAGAGACGGTGAGAAGGGGGGGAAGAGAGAAAAAAAACAACAAACAACAAAAAAAACAAACTCCTGGGTCACCTGTATGGAGAAAAAAAACAAACAAACAGAGGAGACAGCAAACAACAAAGAGCAACATAATAAATAGAAAAAAAAAAGCACCATCACAATAAACTACCTAGTCATAAATATCAATAGTTACTAAATAATAAACGATATTGTGCAGCACGCAAGATAGACAGCGCACAGTGTGCTTTGAGGCAGCAGCCAAGAAAGCTTTAGTCCGCGTCTGTGAATACCCATGTGTGCATACCTGTGTGGATCAGCATGCTTGTATTCCAAAGGTTTCTCCATGTAATGATCTGTTAGGGAGTGTGGGGGGGCCACAGCCCTGTCCTTTATGGTATCAAGCAGGTATGGAGGAGATCAAAACTCCAGACATCCAGAGGCCCCCAGAACACAAGAGAACAAGGAAGACCAACAGAGGGGCAGCCGCGCCACTGTCCCAGTTAGAGCTAAGGAGAGTCCCAGATGAGGGCTCATTCAGCAGCCGCGGAGCAGAAGCCAGGGGGAGTTGCAGTGACGCGCCTGTGGGCTCCGCCGGTAGCCAGCTGTGCCTGAGTGACCGAGCCCCAGGCCGAGAGGCCGGGGGCACCCCACCTCCGAAATGGCCCGAGCGAGCCCCAATAAGCGGCCGCCAAGGAGTGAGCCGGTGTGTACCCGGACGCCCACCCCCAGATACAAAGAACGACCAACGCACCGACACCTGAGGGAGTCCGCCACCGGCAGGGGAAGTGGTGGTGGGTGGAGATAGGCCTCCAAACCTTGGAAGGCCTGAGATGTCCCCAGAGAGGTGGCGTCTGATACCCAACCTGACATATAGACACAGACATACAGGCACACACAGATACAAACATCCATTCCCACCCTCATGCTCTCATATGTACTTCACACTCAACCGACGTGGAGACAGACATAAAGAGACGCTGTATACGCAATCACACTCCCCAAGCGTACTCTACAAACCGGGTCTAGGTACCCCTGCCCCTGGAGGGGGGAACTGCACCCAGACCCAGGTTGTGTTACCCTTTTCCCTGCGGTGGGGAGAGGCAGACCGCCCCGACTCCGCAGCAGCAGGAAGGCTCCACACCCCAGACCGCAGTCGGACGGCCAACTCCTCCTCCCAGCCCCCCTGCTCCAGCAGGCCGCAGAGAACGGGGGTGAGAGAAGACTCCAAACCTCCCTCCACCCGCTCATAGTAGTGTTGATGCATGTGTGTTCTAAGGTGCAATTAAAACCCAGGAGGGCTTGGAGCTACCTGCCAGAGAGCAGCAGGTAAGCGCATAGTCCCTCCTGCTAGCCCTCAATGTCTACGTGTATTTAAAATTGAGAGGTGGGCAACGAAGCCAGGGGTGAGGTGTACACCCTGATGGTAACTTGGACTCCGTGTATTGTGCCCACCCCCAAGATCCTATATGTATGTGTAATGAGGGTGTGAGTAATGTGAATGTCTAAGTTGTGGGATAAAATTGAGGCAGAGGCAGCCAGAAGGGGACGGGGGGGGGGGGGGGGGGGGGCTTTATGTAGCTTTATGAAACGTGTAATATTTTCTCTGAATGTGAGACGATTCCATTTTTGTAAGGAGCCGTTGGAAACTCTACTAACCTTATGAACAAAATAAAGTTCACTATCAGTAACATCATAGCACCACCCAGCTGTATAAACTCCCTCATGCTAGCTAGTAGCAGTACGAGTTATTGTAACTGACTGTAAAAAGTCAGCATAATGAAAATAAACTCCACCTAAACTTGGTTTATATCTGACCCAGATGGACTGCAGGTCAGAACTTCTTACCTGAAGTTCGGTTCACCTGACACTCGGACCGGGCGGCCGCCTCGGGTCTCTCCTCTTGCCTCCCCTTTCCCTCATCCACCTGCTGGCCTCCACCACTTGCTGAATCTGTGGAAGTTCCGCGACAGCCACCACCATACAGCTGAGTTATTTTTCCACACCAGCCAGCATCTGACCAATCCACCACCCTTCATTGTTTATACCCTTACCAAAAAAATAGAAAGAAATCATTGGCCCACCGAGCAAATGCCTGGTATGCCCGATGGCCAGTCCAGCTATGGTCGTGCCTAGGGTTGCCGACCCCTGGTGTACGCTGTTAAGTGCAGGAGGATTGCCAGGATTTATACATCAGGGAAACCAAACAACCTCTGGCTAAGAGGATGGCACAACACAGCAGAGCCACCTCGTCAGGCCAGGACTCTGCAGTCTATTTACACCTACAGGCCAGTGGACACTCTTTCAAGGATGAGGATGTAACATCCTGGACAGGGAGGAACGCTGGTTTGAGGGCGGAGTCAAGGAGGCCATTTACGTGAAAAGGGAAAGACTATCTCTGAATGGAGGAGGGGGCCTAAGGGTACATCTGTCACCATCTTACAATGCTGTGATTGCAGCCATTCCCCAACTCTCTGTGAATGGTACTCATGGTCATTGATCAGTGGGTTTTGGTCAGTGGTTGTTGACCAGTGGTCATGAGAATTTGCATAATTATGATTAAGGAACTGACCTCCCAGCTCATTGTTCCTTCAGCGGGCTGGTTTCAGTCATTATACAAATGTCCTGTTTATAAGGTTGAAACCTGCAGTCAGCTGAGACTGAAGACGTCACCTGATGATGACGAAACGTTTCTCCCACAAAACGCTGCGTCCAGATGAACAGAAGCAACTTTTGGAGAGCGAATCAGCCTCAGAAGTGAAGAACTAGACTAAGCTGGGTGTGGCACCATGCCTCCCCAAATTAAAAACACTTTTCAATATAATAACTGTTAATGATTTTCTTCTACAAACCCAATTCCCAAAAAGCATGGACGCTGAAAGTGGGACACTTTACATGAAAAACATGAAAACGGAACTTTGAGTTTGATTGTTCCGGGAAATGTTTCGCTCCAATCACATGTACTCTGAGAACACATTAGAAAGGGATGCCTTTATTTGTGATGTTTATCACAAGTTTCGATCTTTATGTAAATTGACAAGGAAGTTTTTTTTACCTAAAACCATTACACATTTTCCTCTACCTGCACCTGTGTGATTTTATATGCAAGTACGCTCAGACATGCAGGTGCACTAAGATAATGACATATACGTCACAGTGAGCAAAGTGTGTATTTTCTATAGAGATGCATGATGTATGCAGTAATAAAAAAACATAATAAATAAACATCTCCTTTTGTGCATTAGCTTTTAGTAGTTTCTGATGTGTTAGTACTATTTTGCACAGTATAACTAATATTACAAACATTCTGTCTCAGAGTCACGCTGAGAGACTAGTTAGCAGAGACGGGCAGATACGATTACTTTTTTCAAGTAACGAGTAAAGTAGGGGATTGCTATTGCAAAAAAGGTAATTAGATTACTGTTACTTTCCCATAAGCACGCTGCGTTACTGCATTACTAAAACCATGATTTTCTTTTTTTGCGAGAGTGTCTCATGACAATGACGTACCGTATTTTCGCGACTATAAGGCGCACATAAAAGTCTTAGATTTTCTTCAAAAAGTTTCCCTATAGCGCAGTCCGCCCTGTGTGTTGTAAGGAGGACATAGTAGAGAACACCATGAGAACGCTAAAGGGTGAAGTGTGGGCGTTGATCGTATATACCGGTACAATTGCACACACCTGTATGAAAGAACAGGTATGTGCATTATGCAGAACATCGTTGTTTTAACAACCCTGAAAATGGCAAAGAGACACGCTTATGAAGCACAGTTTAAGCTACGCGGAGGAACATGGAAATCGAGCAGCCGCGAGAGAATTTAAGATTAATGAATCGATGGTTCGCAAGTGGAGGAAGCTGGAAAACGAGCTCCGACAGGTCAAGAAGATGCAGCGGAGTTTCCGCGGACATAAGGCGAGGTGGCCCGAGTTGGAGGAAAGACTCGAGCAGTGGATCATCGAGCAAAGAACGAGCGGGAGAAGCGTTTCGCTAGCAGAAGAAATGAAAATTGAACATTTCCGAGGAGATCCGTCTTGGTGCTTTCGTTTCATGACACGGTGCCATTTTTCCATCCGGACCAGGACTACGGTAGCGCAGCAACTTCCAGCGGATTATAATGAAAAGCTGGCCATTTTCCGCTCCTACTGCAGCAAACACACCGCCGACAAACACATCCAGCTCTGTTGTAGGATGCCCTCTGGACCCAGTGGAGGTGGTGAGTGACAGGAGAATGGTGGCTAAGGTGTCATCCCGGTTGGACAACATCTCCCACCCCATGCAGCAGACTGTGACAGCACTGAGCAACTCCTTCAGTGGCTGCAGCACCCACGGTGTGGGACGGAGAGATTTCCCAGGTCTTTCCTCCCCACGGCTGTCAGACAACATGGTCTCTGCAGATGACCACACACATGCACACACACACATCCATTACACCATGATAGCCTTCTCCCAGTCTCCCTTAAATACAATATTATGTGCAATTTTTTTTCCTACTATAACTGAGCATTTTATTCTATTTTGTTGTATATAGCACTTTTATTCTTGTTGTATCGTATGGTATCTGATTTTATCTTATCCTATTCTGTCATGTTTTTCTTAATTTTACTGCTCTTAAACTTGTACTTTCTGCCATGATGAAAAGTTTCCCACGCGTGGGACTAATAAAGCTGATCTTATCTTAATCAATGCTAACAGCTGACCTGATTGGCTACCTCCCCTAACCCTTTAACTATATGGTTATTTTCTCATTTATTGTTTTAATATTGACACTTAATAATACGCTTCTATTTGAAACCGTGTCTCTTTTAAACCTCTGAAGTTTTTCTTTCACTATTAGTGTTGCAAAGCGCGTTAGATATCCTCGGGTTGGTATTTCCCCACAACAAAATAATTAACTTCCCTGATCACCTGTCTTTTTCGTTTGACTTCCCTTTACACTGTAGAACTGCTTTGAAATTCATATGAGCTGTTCGCACTAAAGTAAAAAATAACATCATTTATGCGGATACCCTCTCGGTGCCAGCTGCAAGGCTGGAGCTGAACAAAACTCCCTGATAACGACTGTGTTTAGTCTGTTCTTCCCATTCCCTACAAGGCCACCTGGGTTGGCTGGAAGACTGTTTACTTAGCCTGGCAGGGCGAAGGACACTGTCTCAGCTGAACTATGGACACGCACACACATACATATACTGATACTGATAAGCACTCACTGACGCATCACCCTCCCTACCCCGGATCCAACGCCACCTCCAACGCTCCCCTCTGATGTGGACATCGGGTCAGTTGGAGGCGCAGTCGAAGATTGCAGCGGTCCCAGATCAGATGTGCACACTGGAACTCTTCCCCATGTTGCTGTCTGTGTTTATTGTGCTATGGTGTGTTGATATCTGTGCATTCCTGTATTATCCTTCTGTGTTACACATTTCAATGTTTTTTCCTCGCTACCTGGCCTGACCTGTCTCCCCAGTGTGATGTTTGTGTATTTTATGTACGGTCGGCAAGGTCTGTCATCTCGGTTGTGGGCAAAAGACCTGCAACTGACAAATAAAGGCTATCTCATCTCATCTCAATGAATGGCACACTGACATTTGCACATGACATCACTTGGACATGAGCAGATTGTGTGGTTGATAATCACACAGACTGATGTCTGCACAAAATTACACAAGAAATGCACCCATTTTGCATTTGCCTTTATCAACACACTGCACTGTTTTACCTGCAGCTGCGCTCCCTTTACTTTCTACTAGCACCTCCTCTATTGCATGACCCTACAGTGACACTTCCTGGACATTCAAATGATAAATTAGAAGGGATGGTAAGCCACGTTTCTGTATTTATTGTGTATAAAAACAAAAAACACAAAAACAAAAAATAACTTTCCTGCTTATTCAATGTAATACTCCATAATCTGAGGACAAAACAGTAAGGAAGTTTGTATTTAGTGGATAATTCTTTGTTGTAATAATGCTTCTTCACAATAAAACTTATTTCACCTTAACCTCCTAAGACCCGAACTCTTCCACAGCAGCATTTTTAATTTCTCTTTGCTATTGCATATTGGGGCCCAATGAGTGTAAAAACAAAGAATTACCAGATTTTTTTAAAACCTTATTTTTGTTTTTATGAAAAATGAGAGCCACATATGAGGACATTTGTTTAAAATTTTGATAGAACAGTAGCAGCATAATGTCCTTGTCAGTGGACATCAGGCCCTTGTAGAGCAAAATTGAGTATTTTAGTCTAAATAACCCAAAATGTGATGTCCACATACAGTAACATTCCAACTTCCCCCTTAGTGTGTTTGTTGGGCAGCTTAGATAATGTCACTTCAGAAAAGAATATCGCCCATATGGTTTTCACTGCCCTATGCATAGCCAAGAAAACTGTCCTCATGAACTGGAAAAATAAAAATAATCTTAATTCTAACCAATATAGAAATTATCTATTAGATTACATTAGTCTTGATACAGCCTCTGCCACCACATCAGATCAATTGCTCTGGGCTCCTTTGATCAGCTCCATCACCTAGTGGGGGTGGGGGGGTCATAGTTTGGTCCCACCTTTGCTGTTGTGATTGGTGTGGAGGTAGGGACAGGATTGGGGCGTCAGGGGATTACCCAGGAGCATCTTCCTTGGGGGGCTCAACCCAGTCATGGCCTATTAAGGGCTCTGTTGGCTCTTAGGTGACGGTTGTGTGCAGCGGGGCTAGGGGAGGGTCTGTGCTGACGGACGTGGGTTACTGACCTGGTAGCCTGGCTGCCCCAGGGTGGGTCCAGGATGGGCGTGGGGTTCTGGGGGTGCTCTGTCTCCAGGCTGGGGCCCTGGCCGGGCCTCGGGGGCTTGGGTCCTGGTTGGTGTGTTGCCGGGTTGTGGGCGGGTGGGTGTATGGGGGCTCAGCCCTGGTGCAGGGTGCCGCCGGTGCATCGAGCCACCTGAGGGGCTCTTCAACTTCAAACCAGGTTTGCACACACAGTAGCTGGTATTTTGGCCCATTCCTCCATGCAGATCTTCTCGAGAGCAGTGATGTTTTGGGGCTGTCGCCGAGCAACACGGACTTTCAACTCCCGCCACAGATTTTCTATGGGGTTGAGGTCTGGAGACTGGCTAGGCCACTCCAGGACTTTCAAATGCTTCTTACGGAGCCACTCCTTTGTTGCCCGGGCGGTGTGTTTTGGATCATTGTCATGTTGGAAGACCCAGCCTCATTTCATCTTCAAAGTTCTCACTGATGGAAGGAGGTTTTGGCTCAAAATCTCACGATACATGGCCCCATTCATTCTGTCCTTAACACGGATCAGTCGTCCTGTCCCCTTGGCAGAAAAACAGCCCCATAGCATGATGTTTCCACCCCCATGCTTCACAGTAGGTATGGTGTTCTTGGGATGCAACTCAGTATTCTTCTTCCTCCAAACACGACGAGTTGAGTTTATACCAAAAAGTTTTACTTTGGTTTCATCTGACCACATGACATTCTCCCAATCCTCTGCTGTATCATCCATGTGCTCTCTGGCAAACTTCAGACGGGCCTGGACATGCACTGGCTTCAGCAGCGGAACACGTCTGGCACTGCGGGATTTGATTCCCTGCCGTTGTAGTGTGTTACTGATGGTGACCTTTGTTACTTTGGTCCCAGCTCTCTGCAGGTCATTCACCAGGTCCCCCCGTGTGGTTCTGGGATCTTTGCTCACCGTTCTCATGATCATTTTGACCCCACGGGATGAGATCTTGCGTGGAGCCCCAGATCGAGGGAGATTATCAGTGGTCTTGTATGTCTTCCATTTTCTGATGATTGCTCCCACAGTTGATTTTTTCACACCAAGCTGCTTGCCTATTGTAGATTCACTCTTCCCAGTCTGGTGCAGGTCTACAATACTTTTCCTGGTGTCCTTCGAAAGCTCTTTGGTCTTGGCCATGGCGGAGTTTGGAGTCTGACTGTTTGAGGCTGTGGACAGGTGTCTTTTATACAGATGATGAGTTCAAACAGGTGCCATTCATACAGGTAACGAGTGGGGGACAGAAAAGCTTCTTACAGAAGACGTTACAGGTCTGTGAGAGCCAGAGATTTTCCTTGTTTGAGGTGACCAAATACTTATTTTCCACCCTGATTTACCAACAAATTCTTTACAAATCCTACCATGTGAATTCATGGATTTTTTTTTCACATTCTGTCTCTCACAGTTGAAGTGTACCTCTGGTGCAAATTACTGACCTCTGTCATCATTTTAAGTGGGGGAACTTGCACAATCGGTGTATGCTACACGCCATACAAGCAGGGCTACAAAGCTGTCTCACACCCGGCTTTTGGGAAGTCTGACCACAACGCCATCTTCCTCATTCCCCAGTATAAACAAAGCATACGGAGGGAAGACGTGACCACGAAGGAAGTAAAACGGTGGACTGCCCAATCAGAAGCTACGCTACAGGACGCACTCAACAACGTTGACTGGGACATGTTCAGAGCATGCGCAGTCGACATCAACGAGTTTACGGAAGTAGCAGTATGCTTCGTCAATATGCTAGCGGAGGAGATTATCCCCACTGCGAGAGTCACCACATTCCCAAACCAGAAACCGTGGATGGACAGATCGATCCGCACTGCAGTAAACGCCAGGACCGCCTCCTACAACGCGGGTCTCGCCACTGGCGATATGAGCGCCTACAAAGCGGCCTCATACGGCGTGCGGCGCGCGGTGAGAGATGCCAAACGCAGGTACCGGGAACGTGTGGAGTCCCGCTTCCACCAGGGCGACACACGGAGTATGTGGCACGGACTACGCACCATTACGGACTACAAAGCCAGGGACACTGCGCCGATCAACGCCGACTCTGCATTCACCAACGAGCTGAATCGGTTCTACGGCCGTTTCGAGGTTAGCCAGGCGGCTAATTGGGTGGATGCCGTAGGCATCCACACTATTGAGATCCTGTTTCTCTTTATTCTTTATCCTTTATTATTCTAGTTGCTCCGTTTCTTTGCCGCTTAACTACTCCCTCAGTTTTCAGCCGATTTTTACCATTCAAACTCTAAACTGTTCTGCTATTTCTGCTTTCGACTGCTATATCTTTTGGTACTTATTACTATTATACTTTTTAAAATATTACACTTTTTTCCTTTAATTTGTCCCATTGAAATGAATGGGAAACTTCTACAATTCTGCTAAAACTTGCTTGTCTTTGAAACTTAACTACTTCCTCATACTTTCACCTAGAAACTCCATTCAAACTTTAAAACGTTCTCAGATGATTGGGCTATTCCTGTGTGATTCAGCTTTTTCATATCTGTTACCGTTTTCATGTAATGACTCTTTAAGTTTTCAGTTACAACTTTGTGATTTTTCAGAAAATACATGTGTTGCTATGGTTGCTATGCAATTAACTCCCACTGCACACTCGTCCGTTCTGAATTTTCTCTTCATGTCTGAACAACTCCTTGCTACTCGCTCAATTTCCACTCAACTTCCACAAATTATACATCAAAACGTAGGTATTTTTGCTGGCTTTAAGACAGTGTCACTATAATTATTGTGAGAGTTACGTTTTTTTCACAATTTGCCTCGAAGTGACACATGGTCTAAAAACTCCCCATTCAAAGTCTATGGGGAGGTTGTGAAACTCAGAGCTGAAATACTGAAACTGAAGGCATTTTCAAATCGTCATATCTCCTTAACGAAGCAAAGTTAAGACATGAGGCTTGTCCCTGTATATCTTCAGACACTCCTGACACTCACAATTCAAGAATTATTTTCTCACCTATTACCGTTCTGAGATGAGTTAGACTTGTTTGAGGGGTGGAAATCTGTCCTCCTCTCATTTTTCAAATTCCGAAAATGAAGCCGTTTCTTCTCTCGTCATATCTCCGCGACGGAGATACAAAGAGCTATGTAAATCGCAGTCAAAGTACACCAAAGTCCGCTGATTCACCCAGTGCAAGAATTATGCTTCTATCCCACCTAGTTTTTGAGTTACACGACGTTTTGTAACTCCAAAAAACGGCGTTTTTCGCGTCTCACCGCGATCTAATTCTGACTCCTGATCACCCTTTTTTTCAAAGCGCCCGCCCCCTTAGAGGTGGCGCGATTGGTAATGACACCGCTCTTCAGACCAGAGGTCGTGGATTCGATTCCACCTTGGCCCACATGTTTTTTTTTTAACTACAAATTTATACACTATCACAGACCGGTAATTCATATTGATAATTTATTACAATTCTGCAAAGTTTAATGATTTTAGCAGCTTTTCTAATATGGACCTCAGATTCTGGTTAACAGTCTATGGCAGAAATACATACAAGTACACAGCCTGATGAAGCAGACAGAAGCAGTACCTCTGATTGGTTCCGCAGTTTCACCTCTTATCAGCACAAATCTCACCCTCTTCTGCTGTTTTCACCTCTTTTCTGCTAATTTGAGCTTCTGTTCCACAGTGCACTCAGCCTCTTCTGCTGTTTTCATTAGAATTTTAAGCTTTTCCACCTTTTTTCAGTTACGTGAGAACCAGTTTGGCTCAATGAGTAGCTGAAAAATATCAGCCTCTTCTGCTGTTTTAGCAGGATTTCAGAGTTCAGCTTTTTCACTTGTTTTAAGCACAAATTTCAGTTTCTTTACCTCATTTCACAACAAAGTTCTTCCTCTTCACCTCTTTTCTGCTAATTTGAGCTGCTGCTCCACAGTGCACATTTTCCCTCTCATCATATCTTTCCTTGTGACCAGAACTCATTTGGCTCAGAGGGTAGGGCATCTGTCGTGAGACCCGGTGGCAGAGGTTCGAATCCTACCTGTGACAGCTGCTACACATGTTCACTGCTTGCATGTGCTCTGCTTTCTTGACACTCTCCAGTGTGTCATTACACATACAGCCATCTTCAGCAAGCACTTCTGCTTCTACACTTCTTTTCAACTCGGCTTTTTGCTTCTTTACCTCTTTTCAGCAGAAATTATTCCTCTTCACCTCTTTTCTGCTAATTAGAGCTCCTGCTCCACAGTGCACTTAGCCTCTTCTGCTGTTTTCATTAGAATTTTAAGCTTTTCCACCTTTTTTCAGTTACGTGAGAACCAGTTTGGCTCAGTGAGTAGCTGAAAAATATCAGCCTCTACTACTGTTTTAGCAGGATTTCAGAGTTCAGCTTTTTCACTTGTTTTAAGCACAAATTTCAGTTTCTTTACCTCATTTCACAACAAAGTTCTTCCTCTTCACCTCTTTTCTGCTAATTTGAGCTTCTGCTCCACAGTGCACATTTTCTCTCTCATCATATATTTGCTTGAGACCAGAACTCATTTGGCTCAGAGGGTAGGGCAGCTGCCGTGAGACCCGGGGGCAGAGTTTCGAATCCTACCTGTGACAGTTGCTACACATGTTCCCTGCTTGCATGCGCTCTGCTTTCTTGACACTCTCCAGTGTGTCATTACACATACAGCCATCTTCAGCAAGCACTTCTACACCTCTTTTCAACTCATCTTTTTGCTTCTTTACCTCTTTTCAGCAGAACTTCTTCTGATTCACCTCTTTTCTGCTAAATGTTTAGCCTTTTCACCTCTTATTAGCACAATACTAAGCAGCTTCTGCTAATTTCACCAGAATTGTCAGTCTCTCCACCTCTTCTTTGTAAGAATCAGTTTGGTCCAGTAAGGTGAGACGCCGCCTATAGATCAGAAAGGCCAGGTTCGAATCTCGCTCAGGGCAATGTTTTTTGTTTTTTCAACTTTTTCTGCTTTTTTCAGCAGAAATCTTCAGCGTAAGGCATCCACACAGCATTTTCGCAGGAAATGCAATTTTTTCTAGTGCTATCTACCGCCTGACTACCGAGGACAGTGACGTCATCAGCGAGAGACCGGTGACCAGCATCGCGGAGCATGACGTCCGAGCGGCACTGAGGAGAGTGAACACAAGGAAAGCGGCGGGGCCAGACGGCATCTGCTGCGCTGCTGTGCTGACCAGCTAGCAGGTGTGTTCACTTACATCTTCAACGAGTCCCTGGCGAAGTCTGTGGTCCCCACATGCTTCAAAAGATCCACCATCATCCCTGTGCCCAAGCACAGCAAACCCTCATCCCTGAACGATTACCGGCCAGTTGCACTGACCTCGGTAGTAATGAAGGTGTTTGAGAGGCTGCTGAAGAACATCATCTCCTCCTCCATCCCAGACACCACAGATCCGCTGCAGTTCGCCTACAGATCCAACAGATCCACAGAGGATGCCATCGCCCACGTCCTACACACCACTCTCAGCCACGTGGACAAGAAACAGGGTAACTATGTGCGAATGCTGTTTTTTGATTACAGTTCAGCGTTTAACACAATAGTGCCCTGCAGACTGTTCACAAAGCTGAGGGATCTGGGACTTAACAGCCGTCTGTGTGCATGGGTGTTGGACTTCCTCACTGGCAGAACTCAGGTGGTGAGGGTGGGCAGGTGCTTCTCCAACAGCATCACCATCAACACAGGAGCACCTCAGGGATGTGTCCTCTCGCCACTGCTCTACTCCCTCTACACTTCAGACTGTGTGGCCACCCATGGCTCCAACACCATTGTGAAGTTTGCTGACGACACAGTGGTGTTGGGTGCCATCTCCAACAACGATGAGGCGGCCTACATGGATGAAGTGAAGAATCTGGCATCGTGGTGCCAGGACAA
Organism: Mchenga conophoros; assembly: GCF_057382185.1. Classification (NCBI taxonomy): domain Eukaryota; kingdom Metazoa; phylum Chordata; class Actinopteri; order Cichliformes; family Cichlidae; genus Mchenga; species Mchenga conophoros. The sequence continues at coordinate 1,881,475 of NC_140546.1, forward strand.
CCACCTCCAGCTGAACGTCAGCAAGACCAAGGAGCTGGTGGTCGATTTCAGAAGGGGTCAGCACAGAGACTACAAGCCCATTATCATCAATGGAGCTCCAGTGGAGAGGGTGCAGTCCTTCAAGTATCTTGGTGTCCACATCTCCTCAGACCTGACATGGGCTGCCCACATTCAGGTCCAGACCAAAAAGGCTAGGCAGCGCCTGTATCACCTACGACAACTGAGGAAGTTCAGGGTCTCTCCAAAGATCCTCAGGATTTTCTATACAGGCGCTGTGGAGAGCATCCTCACACAGAACATGACATCATGGTTTGGGAACAGCTGTGTGAAGGACCAAAAAGCTCTCCAGAGAGTGATCCGTACAGCAGAACGCTGCTGCAGGATTGCTCTCCCCCCGCTTCAGGACACCTACACCAGGAGATGCCGGACTAGAGCAGATACTGAAGGACCCGTCCCATCCTGGCAACAAACTGTTCCAACTTCTGCAATCTGGTAGAAGGTTCCGCATCTTCCGGGCAAGGACAGAGAGACTCAAGAGGAGCTTCTATCCCCAAGCCATCCGTGCCCTAAACACACACACCCGCCCTCTCACATCATCTATAATTGACTGAGACAGGACTCTTCCAGACACTAAACCAAGGCACAATGTACATTTCAATTCCTTTAATTTTAAATATGTTTATATTGTCTATCCTGTATAATAGTCAGATGTCTATTCATATTAATGTACAGAAACTGGTGTTGGCCAGAGGGGCCGATGGCGCGATATGGCAGCCTGGCTTCTGTCAGTCTGCCCCAGGGCAGCTGTGGCTACAACCGTGGCTACAACCTACAACCCCCCCCCCCCCCCCCCCCCCAATTTTTGCACATGTCGAGGAGCGTGTCAGGCTACATTTCACTGTGTGTTATACTTGTATAACTATGCATGTGACAAATAAAGAACCTTGAACCTTGACTAAATACTTTTTTGCCCCACTGTACATTTCAGACACTTCGATAAGTCTTCACATATCTCGCGCCAAAACTTCTGAACTGGTGGACAGAACCAAAGAGCGTGGATATGATTGTCCGGTGAATTGGTTTGGCAGTGTGAGCAGTTGTTGGTAGACGTAAAGCCCATCTTGAACATCCGATGACCTGTATAGTGCACTCTATGTAATATTTTGTATTGAATTAATTGAAGACTGGGATTTCTAACTAGATGAAAGGTTTTTAAGCAAATCTGAGACCAGAAGTTTAGGTCTAAGTTAACTGATAAATCCGCTTCCCATTTTGCAATAGGAAGTGATATTGATTCATCTGTTTTAGAAAGCATTCTGTATATTTTGGAGAGTAATTTGGGGGTTTTAAGAGTAAGAAATTGAACCACACTTGGTGGTGTTTGTAGTTCAACTTGACCCGGTTTAAATTTCTTTTTTACTATGGATTTAATTTGTTGATATTCTAAAAATCTTTTCTTGTTGATCCCATATTGTGTAACTAGTCCGTCAAATGAAATAAATTCTGTTCTTTCTAATACATGTTCTAAGTATTTGATTCATTTACAACTCCGACTCAGACAAGGTAAGTGACTCATGTTGTAACTGACGTCAGACGCCGGAGATTTTGGCAGAAACTTTAAGCGAATGGTAGCTTAGAATTGAACAAATTCCTTTAAGCTTCAGTATTACCAAATACACTTATCAGTTGTCTTATAACTAACAACATTTGTCTAAATCATCTCCAACACCCTGGAGAACAACGGGGAGAGTTTAGAGGCTCTCCAAGATTACATCGATCAGTGCTTCCAGGACCTCGTGATGAAGAAGGCCCAGAGTGCAGCTTCCCCGGCCAAGTCTGAGACGCCGTCATCGAAAAGATGTCGCCTGGCAGATTCCCCCGGCACAACATCGCCAGCCAGCAAAGATATTGTCGATATCCTAGAGTCAATCGACAAGGCTGCAAGGCTGTCCTTGGTGGAGATTCTACACCAGGAATTTAAATGCTTGCGAGAATCCCTGGAGTTCAGTCAGCAGCAGGTGGAAACGCTCGCTGCTGAAAATGCCACGCTAAGGGAGTCGTTAAATGTCTCACTGACAATGTTACCCAGCTCAACAGAGAAAATAAAAATAAAACATTTTCAGTGAGACATTTGACGACTTCCTGACAAAAGGTCTTTTGTCTTGTACAGCTGCTGTTATTGTGTATATATTTATTTATATTTCTTCATACATTCTTATATAGTTCTATATTGTGTATTTTGTTGTACAGTTATTTTATTTTCAACTTTAATTTATATATTTTATCTTATTCTCCCAGTTAAATTTACCCTTCATTCTAATTTGTGTTGTACAGTTATTTCATTTTTAACCTTAATTTATATTTTATTCCTTCCTAGTTAAATTTACCCTTTTTAATTTTTCATATTTATTTCCTATCTTATTCATAGCCTTTTCCTTTTTTGTTTTCTTTAGGTCACGAGCAGTTGTCCAAGCATTTCACTACATATCGTACTGTGTATGACTGTGTACGTGACAAATAAAATTTGAATTTTTTGAATTTGAATTTTGCTTTATTACTTATTCAGGTTGTGTATCATGTTTTTTAAAACACAACTTAGTTACTAATTACTTTTCAAAATAAGTAATCAGTAAAGTAACAGGAGTAGTTTTTTTGGAGAAGTAATCAGTAATTAGTTACTAATTACTTTTTTCCAGTAACTTGACTAACACTGATTCACCGGGCAGTTTTCCACACTCTCTGGAAAACCTTCACTTGTTCCAAAATGCCTCAGACAGACACTACAAACAGCGATGGGCTCCCACATAAGTTTCTTCTACTGGACATCTGCACACCTGAAGTCTCACGCATCACATATTCCAGATCGGTCGGTCATGACGCTCTCATACTTTTTTCCATCTTGTGCTTTACTTGTTTTTCTTATTGTTCACATTGCAGTAGAGAAGACAGAGGGTAAGCACCTTCTTCTGTGACTTGCTTACATGTAGCATCCCTCTTCCTCACAACTGCGTGCAGACACACAAGCAGGAAACAGATACATATCTGTATACAAATGAACTGTTAGCACCTGCATCCACAGTAGTCCTGTCAGTTGGTTTCCTCTCTTCGACTCTACCTGTGTGTGTCTGCTTACTCTACATTATATGTTAGTTACATTTGTTTAAAATAGATGTAGTCACTCTTCACATTAAAGCAATAAAATAAAACTGTTACCTGAAGAGAATTAAATTATGAGTGTTAGCTGAAAAGCTCTGCAGATAAATAAACACATTTTTATAGCAGCATAGATGTTATAACTAAAACCAGATTTCCCTAAATGCAAAAAAATTTGCTTAACGTGTTTGACTCGTGTTGACACGTGTTGTTCAGCACCTGATCTTATCTGTGGTCCTGCAGATTTCTGAGTGGGTATAAAAGCTGGCTTTCCTGGAGAACTCACTGATTAAACAAACAGCTGGAATCGGTGAAGAGCACGGCCTCTGTCACTGAGAGGAAGACAGCTCAGCACCAGGCAGACTGTAAGTCACTTCATCCTGAATGTTTCATCACATTTTATACTCGTGTCTGTTCACACGTGCTGCTTCTGCTGTACAAGTCCAACCTTACTGATTTGTTTTGTTTTACATGATTTTCATGGCATTATATTTCTTTTATTCAGATAATCTCAAACTGTTTAGTTTATCGAGGCTATTTTTAACATTTTTATTCAATTCTATTTATCCCAAATATTCAGTTAAGTAAATATATTGGATATTTTCTTAATTCCATTCAATTTTATGTGATATCATTTTGTGTATCACAGTGCGAAACCCTAAAAACTAAACTCAAACAACAATCGGTCATTTTATCTTTAAAGCATTCAAACACATTTCCAGAATGATGATGAAGATCTGTGCCATCCTACTTCTGTTTGTGGGTAAGTGTAAGAAAATAACCACAAATCATTCTGTGTGCAGGAGATGGATTTGAAATTTGGTGTTAATGTAAATTGTATCCATCATTAACCCTCTGAATCAGCCTCAGTCAACACACAGATTTCAAGCTCGACTGCAACCACAGGGGCTCCAACAGCAACCACAGCTGCTACAACAGCAACCACAGGGGCTCCAACAACAACCACAGCTGCTACAACAGCAACCACAGGGGCTCCAACAACAACCACAGGGGCTCCAACAACAACCACAGGGGATCCAACAGCAACCACAGCTGCTACAACAGCAACCACAGGGGCTCCAACAACAACCACAGCTGCTACAACAACAACCACAGCTGCTACAACAGCAACCACAGGGGCTCCAACAACAACCACAGCTGCTACAACAGCAACCACAGGGGCTACAACAACAACCACAGGGGCTACAACAGCAACCACAGCTGCTACAACAACAACCACAGCTGCTACAACAGCAACCACAGCTGCTACAACAGCAACCACAGGGGCTCCAACAACAACCACAGGGGCTCCAACAGCAACCACAGCTGCTACAACAGCAACCACAGCTGCTACAACAGCAACTACAACTGCAGCAACAACTACAGCTGCTCCAAACACAACTACAACTGCAGCAACAACAGCCACAACTGCAGCAACAACAACTACAACTGCTCCAAACACAACTACAACTGCAACAACAACTACAACTGCTCCAAACACAACTACAACTGCAGCAACTGCAGCAACAACAACTACAACTGCAACAACAACTACAACTGCTCCAAACACAACTACAACAGCCACAACTGCAGCAACAACAACTACAACTGCTCCAAACACAACTACAACTGCAGCAACTGCAGCAACAACAGCCACAACTGCAGCAACAACAACTACAACTGCTCCAAACACAACTACAACTGCAGCAACAACAGCCACAACTACAACTGCAGCAACAACTACAGCTGCTCCAACAACAACTATAACTGCAGCAACAACAACCACAACTGCAGCAACTGCAGCAACAACAACTGCTCCAACAACAACCACAGCTGCTACAACAACAACCACAGCTGCTACAACAGCAACCACAGGGGCTACAACAGCAACCACAGGGGCTACAACAACAACCACAGCTGCTACAACAGCAACCACAGGGGCTACAACAACAACCACAGGGGCTACAACAACAACCACAGCTGCTACAACAGCAACCACAGGGGCTACAACAACAACCACAGCTGCTACAACAGCAACCACAGGGGCTACAACAACAACCACAGCTGCTACAACAGCAACTACAGCTGCCAAAGCGGCTACAGCTGTAAATGAAATCAGCCTGACTTCTGTCATAGTGACAGTCATAGCTGCTGCACTTGTATAAAGAGATTCATCAGTCTGGCCTGATCTGTGGAGCCCAGTGAAATACGGTAGATTTTTATGAGGTATATCATTATTTCATTTTCTCATCACATGTTTGTTCACATATTTTTTAAACAACATCAAAGTAATGAAGTGCTGAAAAACACAACAATAATATTAATAATTAATAATAATAACAACAACGACAATAATAATAATAATAATTTTCATGAACCCAGTTGTGAGAACCGCAGCAGGGTTTCTGCAGGGCAGGGAAACCAAACTAACAAACTAAATTACAATGTCAATGCAAAAGCTCGTTTTGAGTCAAAGAAAGTGGAACGAGGGAGGTTGAAGTCCCCTCAGCCTGCCTGTCAGCACATCTGAGAGCGGCTAAACGGTCCAGCCAGCTTTATATGTAGAAGAGGGCCAAAGCAGAGTTTGGAGTGTGCACAGCATCTTTATTTTTAATCACAGCTAAATCAAAGTATAAGTATATGAAGAAGAAATGAATGTGAGAAATGAGTTAGAGTGTTGGAAAAGTCTGTCCTGATGTGTGAATTTTGTGTGCCTGGACCTCATTAATCTTTGAACTTAGCACAGTAGTGTCTGAGAGCGGTGAAGAACATATAATCTATAATAATCACTCAGGCTGAATAATGTGTGTGTGTTTGAAAGAGAAGTCACTCATCTGAAATAATGTCTGACTTTTTAAATGTGTGGTTGAACATGAAGTCAAGTATACTGATATGGGACTGAATGTTCATATGTGATGGGATTTCCTGTGTTAAGAATAACAGGGCCAGCATTAGCTCTGAGTAGGTTAATTAGATGAGTATAATTCAGGTCATTTGATTCTGTTTTCATTATTATTTGATTCTGCTTTTGCTTTGCTCCTGCTAAACTGCAGTTAAAGTCGAAATTGTGGGTGTCTCCTGTTTAACTCTGTGAAACAGTAAAGGTCAAAATCTGAGTATTAAAGTACATTAAATGGCTCTTACAGGTTAGTCCTTTAAACGTAACAGATCCTTGGGTCTGTTACTTTTAACAGACAGACTTCCAATGTTTGGTCGCCTCTGGCTTTATAGTGTGTGGAATTAAAGAAATTATTTTACAGCTACAATATATCCTGAAGCATTAACATTGCATTAAGATGGTTATTAAACCTGCTGGCTTTACATTAACCTTTTATTACAGGTGCAGCCATAATAATTGTATACACACATTGCATTTTGTGCTTATTAAAGAGTTAAAGCTCAGTCAATTAAGGAAAGGTCATAAGCCTCGTTCGGCGCGATGTCTGGACGATCTATTGTGTAAGTGACTTGGAGCTATAGAAGGTTAAAACTGCATACACGCTTACAAAACACATATAGTCCATATAATCTAGAAACAGGCCTGAAACTATTCAGCAACCTGTGGCGTTTGAGTTTGCTTAGTAACAGGTGACAGAAGATGTGTCAAAAAGAAGACCCTGGGGATCTTCAGGGCCTGGATTCATCGCCATATATGGACGAAGATGCTAGGGAGGGGAACTTCGGTGTCTGCATTTATCTCTTAAAATTGACCATTGTCTGTAAAAAATGCAAAAAATGTTCTTAAGATGCAAATAATGTTCTTGGAAACCTTGTCAAACCCTGACATTATAAAAGCAATTGCTTTTTGGGTGGAGATCTATGCTGATTGTGTGCAGTATCCATCTCCCCGCGCGTGTGTTCAATAAAATTGTTTGACCAGACTCTTCGGGACCAGTGTTATTTTGTTTTCCTCCTCAATATTTTCGAGTTCGGGACAAGTACGAGTTTGGACAAGAGATTGAAGCTGGGCCATGCTGGGCTTAATTTAATTTATTAATTCAAAATTCGTCAGTTTAAATGAATTCTGAATTTCACTGCAGGCCTGTCACTTGTCACCTTTTACACCACTGAAGGCGTAAAAGGTGGAAGAAGTCGCTTTTAGCACTTTGGTGGTCATTTTCCCGTGTTCTTCTTTTGTGATTCAGTTTCAGTTATTGCTGCATCTTTAAAATAAAGTTCTCTTAAAATCCCACGAGTATGGTATGTTTGATTTGTTATTATTTTTAGTTTAAGTTGTTTGTGTTTTAAAACACATAAAACGTGTGTGGTTGCCGAGTCTGGGATTGGGGCTGCGCTGCAATACGCAAACCTGCCGTTTGGGGCACTACCGCCGCAAAGCGGTGTGCAGCTTTACCGGGAGCCGCAGAAGAAGAAGGGAAAAAATGGCCGCGGCTAATGTTAGGTAGCTTATGACTGTCGAAAAATGTTTCGTTCCTGATATTTTTGGCCGCTGTAGTTTTGTACCGAGGCTCCGTGACAACGTAAGACCCCTCCGCCGACATCGTAAAGACTGTGGCGGGAAGCCGAGCCCCGCTGCGCGCTGTTCGTAGCGGTCTAGTGGCTCCGTGTCTGTGCAGCGGTGCCAGCTGCCGTCACTTAAACGTCAGGTGAGTTTCTTCTTCCCTCTTTTTCGTCCTTTTCAGTGCGCGTCGACGGATGTAAAGCGTTTGGCTGTTAAATCCGCAAAACTGAGTCAAAGTTCGCAAACTTTGGAGTGTTCGGTCCCTGCAGGAAGTTTGAAGGCTGGCAGCTGTTGGTGAGTTCCTCTTGTGGGAACTAAAAATAAGCTGTGGTTCTCAGCAGAGACCGCGGGGCTGCTGTGAAGTTACATGGTTTTGTTTTCAGAATAAATCCGGTGCCTTTGTAATCATTTAAAAACTGAAGAAATCCAAAAAGCTGAGAACATGCGAAGAAAGCCGAGATGCTTACACATGCAAGCGTGAATAAGATCACGGCCACACCGAATCAAAGCCGTTATTCTTCTCACACATCAAATGTTGCACATCATCCTGCAGAAAAAAGCTGTGTAGTGAAGAGACCCGGCAGACTGCACCGGAAACGGATCCGGATTTAGCAGGGATCATTTTTGTTTATTATACAGCGAGATTAACTCGTGACACACATCTGCACGGCTCTGTCGCCACGTTTGAATTGGTTTCGTGCACAATACACTTGTAACTTTCAGTGTTTTTCCTTCTTTCCAATAAACCATTCAACTACATGAAACCGTGTTTTTTTCAGCGCATCATACACTCGAGGTTTTAGAAACCACCACTCCTTTTATGTTATTTCACAGCGAGCAGATATTTAACACGTATATTACAGTTGTCTTCGCTCAGTGACTGGTTTTAGTCTTGACAGTCCACATTGCTGGCATTGCATCTTTCAACATGTTTGTGGGTAGATTTGAATGCTTCAGCTGCAACTGCAGCCACTCAGCCTGTACAGCACATGTGAGGTGGATATGCTCCTGATGACTGATGAGACTGAATTCAAATGTTTGTTGCTGTACGAGTTCATACATTTAAAACAGGTTGAGTTATTCTGCCAGCCCAGCATGTGGAGGTATTGCTCTTAAAATAATTATATATGCATGTCTTCATGTGGATTTCTTTGTGTTTTTATTTTGAGTCTGTAAAAAAGTTAATTATTTTTGACACATGACGAGAACATCTGATTGTGTTTTCTCTCCTGTCTCTCAGTGAGGATTGATTGGGGGGGAGCGCAGCCATGGCAGCTCCGGTAAACATCCAGGCTCCCAGTAAGACCTGGGAGCTGAGTCTGTACGAGCTGCACAGGAGCCCTCAGGTAAAGCTGTCTGTGTGCCCAGCAGCTCGCTGCAAAATAGAGGCAGTGTCTTAGGAAACTGTGAGGAAATTATTTGTGATGTTTGCTGAAGGGTAAATGAGTTTGTAAGCTTTGTTCCCATTGCCAGAGCAGAGGGAATAGAAAATAAACAGCTCAGCTAAAAGGACCAACTGTGATGTAGCAGAAATGAAGAACCGCAAATGTTCTCACACGTTTGGTATGTTCAGGAGGCCATCGTGGACGGGACGGAGGTAGCCGTGTCTCCTCGCTCTCTGCACAGCGAGCTCATGTGTCCCATCTGTCTGGACATGCTGAAGAACACCATGACCACCAAAGAGTGTCTGCACCGCTTCTGCTCAGACTGCATCGTCACCGCGCTGCGATCTGGGTGAGCGCGAGCTGCCAGTGTACCTGATTCACGATCGCCGTGTTCACACAGCTTGTTTTGGCCAATTATAAATAATTCGGAGATAAATTTTTAAGGGACTTTGGATGAGTTGTTTTCTGCGGTGGAAATGCTGCCGCTGTCCCTAACGAGAACAAATGCGTCGCGGTAACGTTTGTGTAGCTGAATGTGTTCACTGACTGATTTTAAATGTGGCACATTTCTGCAAAAGCCGATTATTCAGTGATTACGAAGCTTCAGGCCGTTTTTCCCTGTGCAGGAACAAGGAGTGTCCGACCTGCAGGAAGAAGCTGGTTTCTAGACGTTCGCTGCGCAGAGACTCAAACTTCGACGCGCTGATCTCGAAGATCTACCCGAGTCGCGATGAGTATGAAGCCCACCAACGCCGCGTCCTCGAGCGACTCAACCGGCTGCACAACAAGGAGGCGCTGAGCTCCAGCATCGAGGAGGGGCTCCGGCAGCAGGCCCGCTACAGGTCCGAGAGGTGACACGGATCAGTTCTATGATTTCACGCTCCTGCGCTCGAGAGAGCGCCGCGGATCCTCCTGAATACGGCGTAGCATTCAGGCAGGATACAGAGCCGCACTCCCGACAGATGCTGCGCTTCTTTAGCCTGCATGCCGCTTTGCAACCCACCCTCTCCCCAGCTCCTCCTTTTCTTGCTGTTCCTGACTTAATAACACCGCTGCTGTTATGACAACTGACCACACCCTGTAAGTTTAAGCCCCTCCCCTCTGAATGATAATTACTGTTGTATGTGTTTACCTTGGGGCTGCAGGAATCACCGAGTGAAGAAGCCCACTCAGGAGAGTGATAACACCACCTACAGTGGTGGGGAGGACAATGGGGACTCCCGTTCACACCTCTCCCACGACTCCGCCCCCTCACACACGCCACACCCCTGTGGTCATACCCCTCCGGAGGCCGGGCCGAGCCGCAAGCGGCCACGTCCATCTGATGATGGCTCGGGACCCGAGGTGGACAGCGGGAGCCCGACTCCCCCGCTGAGACGCCACAAAGAGGGGCTGTCCTCCGAGATCGAGCTGGTGTTCAGACCACACCCACAGCTGGTCCACGCCCAGGACTACAACCAGACGAGGTTAGACCTTTTCTGAAGTAGCTGAACAAACATTTTATACTGAAAATGTGAATCATGGCAGAGATGGCAGAGACCAAAAACAGCTAAAACCTGGGAAATGACTAGAAATCAGTAAAAATGTGTGAATAAGAACGAACATGTGTGAAGTGGTGAGCCTGTCCCCGAGTGGCCAGACAATTCAGAAAACGTTTAATTTGTCAGAGGTAGAGCACATCGCCATCATCTGCCTTTCCCTTGTCAGATATGTGAAGACAACAGCTAATGCTACGGTGGACCATCTGTCCAAGTACCTCGCACTGCGCATCGCTCTGGAGGACCGACGGCCCGAGAATGAACCCGAGGACCGAGGGCAAGAGGAGGCAGGACGAGAAGAGGCGCGAGCCGAGGGGGTGGGAGGTGAAAACGGAGGGATGGCAGGAAGCGGCGAGGGGACGAGTCTGAGCAACGTCAGCGAGAAGCAGTACACCATCTACATCCTGACGAGGGGAGGCCAGTTCTCTGTGAGTGACGGCTGAACACGAGTCCCGTTTTATTCAAGCTGCATTAACCTTCTGTGTTCATGGATGAGTTTGTTATCTTTACAGACTGATGTGCACGTTCGCTCCTTGAAAAGATGCCTTAGATTAAAAAAATACATATAAATCAGTGGAAGTTTGAAGTCTTCTCATTTTAAATTTGCGTCCCAGAAACTGCGGCTCGTTCATTCAGTGTTCACCTCTGGTAAGCAAAAGTTTAAGACCACTTCAAAAATGGCAACAAATCCAATTTTGCATGTTTGGATCTTAACGAGGTTCCAAGTAGAGCTTCAAAGTGCAACAACAACAAATGGGAGTGAGACGAAACAATTTTTATTGGAAAACTTTTATTTTACAGCTTTTTTGTTTGGGACTGTATTACAGTGAGTGTGTCTAGGGCTTTTATTGTGAAAACCCAGGACAGAAAGTGGGCAAGTCTTTGCGTAGTGCAGTCAGGCTGGTTCCTGGTGTGATTTTGTTGTACGATGGAGGAAATCTGGACTGATCGATTCCATTAGAAGCTTTTTTGTGATCTGACCTTTATGCTCATCCTTCCTCTCAGACCCTAAACGGCTCGCTGACTCTGGAGTTGGTGAACGAGAAGTACTGGAAGGTCAGGAAGCCTCTGGAGCTGTACTACGCCCCCACCAAAGAGCAGCAGCAGCCCCAGCAGCAGCAGCCTCCTACCCCACAGAGGGAGGCCTGAGGGGGAGCGGTGGACTGCTTTCCAACGTGGCTCTTCGATTTCTCTTCTGTTTTTTATGATAAGTTAGTTCAGCTGCCACAGTTTCACAGAAAACCTGCGTCATGTTTTTCTTAGTTTACTGTTATTAATGGGGATCTCTTCATCTCCTCACTGAACTGGCTGTAACATGTGAGCTGATTCTGCAGCAGACAAACTGATCTGAGAGTCTACAGAGTGAAACTAAAGCAGCAGCTGCTGGAGTCCAGCTGTTTTTGATGCTTTCAAGTCAGCCGTGTGTGCTGGACAAAGCCAGATGTTCTCCATGCTTCTCTAACATGCAGACGCGACGTGTCAGTGAGCAGCTGCGACGTGTCAGTGAGCAGCTGCAGCAGCTTCCTCATAGCTACATGTCTGCGGTGCCAAAATAAAAGCACCAATTCAAAATGTGGCTATTAAAAAAGATGCATTTTCTTTTCTTTTTGCAGAAATGACCAAAACAGAACTTTGGAAACTACAAAATCTGATAAACTAGTTTAAAAGAGAGCCGTCTTTATGGACGCCCATTTTCAGTGGGAAAAATAAGTCTTAAATATTTTTGGAGTCAATTTTGTGAAAGTGTTTCCAGATGGAAATGTTCAGGGTTTATCTGTCAGAAGCTTCTTTTTTTAAATAGAAGACCAACTTTGGGATCAAACTTGTGTTTTTCTCAGTGTCGCCTCCACCCCACTCCCACTCCGCTTTTAAAACCAGGTGAAAGTATAAAGCTCATCTTCTCATGCACCTCCGGCTGTTTTTTAATTTATTCTGTTTTTTAGATTTGTCGGTGGAAGCCAGTCGTGTCGAGCTGTGTAGTCGTGTCAGAAAAAGGTCGCTGGGCTGGTAGCTTTATTTTCACGAGGTCGTTTCGCGGCACTGACCCTCGAGGCGGCACTGACCCTCGAGACGTCACAGTGGACTGCTGCTCGATGGTCCTCCGTGATGGTGGATTTACCAAATGAAATCAGACAAATGATAATTAAACATTTGCCACTTTCTCTAGAAGAGCTCCGAGGCTTCGAAAAGGCTTTTAGTTCATCTTCTTTTCTACAAACTGGTGAATTAAAAACAGTCGCAGCGACTCGTCGGCCGGTTTCATCTCTGAAATCTTCATAGCGTCTTCCGGCTTTAGCGCTGTGGGACAGCTCTGCACTAAAAACAAGCAGCTCCTCATTTAGCGTGCACACTCAGTGGAACCTGTTGCTCGAGGTTATCGTAGCGGTCAGGATGGACTTTATTCTCCCTGCTGTTACAGCAGCGGCGCTTCTGAATGCAGAGATGAGGCAGCAGTTTTCTGAAACATTTCCTTAATAAAAAGTTGTACACAGAAGTTTAAAAGCCCATATTTTGCTAGTCTTGAATGTTTACGTCGTCTACAGATGCAGCTGTGCAGCAACACGTTTCAAACACTGGCATGAAAAAGCGTTTTTCACGAGCCCGCTCGGGTCCTGCTGCTTCAAGCCTTTGCTCCACTTCCTACGCACTTTAAACCTCCTGCAGCCATATCATTTCCCCACATCTCAGTTTCTGTGGGATGTGTCTATATTAGAATGAAGCAATATTTCATTTCTGATGTGTGATACTGTCTTTCCTCCTGTCATCAATGCAGCACAATAAACTGTTGGACTCGATCTCCAGCTTCTGTTTTTGTGTCCAAGTGTAACCAACCCGCCTGGGCTCAGAAATATTAGACAAAACAAAGGTCTGCACAGCGGCGCATCCACCTGTGCATCACTACAGGGTATCGACTAAAGCTCAGCTGTTCTAACGGGCTTCTCTATCCTGGTTTCATTCTGTACAATGAAGGCTGCTGCTCTGAACCTGCCTCTGAGGCAAAGCAGGGAAATAAGTTTTGTCTGAAGTGCAGATGTATTCAGTGTACTCCGAGCACTCGTGTCCGTGTCACTGGGCCTTTTACTCCTGATCCATTTCCCCTGCTGAGCAGCTCCATCTGTACTAACAGCCTCAAATATCAGATTTCTGTTTGAAATCCTGCAGAACATGTTCAGCTGTGCACTGCAACATTTAAATACAACATTAAAACTGCTTCACCGAGGTCCACCGAGACGCCACGTCCCTTCAAAATAAATCACCAAGGAGCTCCCAGCGGTGTGTTGGTGAGAGAAGTAAAGCAGCACAGGGGACGAGAACATTTTGTGAACTGTGGTGCTTTATTGAAACAAAGGGAAGCGGGGCAGTTTACTTCTTCTTGGACACGCCGACGGTGCGACCACGACGGCCGGTGGTCTTGGTGTGCTGACCGCGCACACGCAGACTGCAGGGAGAGAGACAAACCAGGTTAGGACGTCTGTAACAAAGGACTGAACAACATAGTTGAGGATTTCATTTGTTTTTAAAGGCTTTTATCAGACCGACTGCTCCACGTTGGAAACGTGCTTCAGCTTAAAGACAAACTTATAACCTCTCCACCATCAGGAAACTCAAACATCTGCTTCAGGAACATAAACAGGATGTTTAACTGGTCTGTAAATCAGCAGGACAACATGCATCACAATGTTTGAGCCCATTATTAACCTCCTAGGACCCGGCATCCACATATCCGGACGTCACGTTTTGGGTTGTCTAGACCAAAATACTAAATTTTGCTCCACAAGGGCCACCTAGGAGGACATTAAACTGCCTCCGTTTTATCAAAATTAAAAACGAATGTCTTTATATGTGGCTCTCGTTGTTTTTAGAAACAAAAATTGGGTAAAAAAAGCATTTTTTTTAGACCGTTGGTGCAGAAGTCGCTGCATCTGTGCTCTACAGTCACACGACTTTAGCCTGTTAGTGTGGACGCACGCAGAGGCGGCACCAGCGTTTCTGAGCTCACAGTTCAAGTTTTTCAGGACAGGCTCACTCTGCAGACGCCTCGTTTACTCAAGTGTGACACAAACGTTCATGAAGTCTCTGAACTCTGCAGGACGTGTCCCGCTCACAGATGTGTGCAGACTCGGGTAAACGGAGGACGCGTCGATGCAGAGCCTTCTCACAGCAGTGTGAATGAATACAAGGACCGAGCTCTTACCCCCAGAAGTGCCTGAGACCACGGTGAGCCCTGATCTTCTTCAGCCTCTCCAGATCTTCTCTCAACTTGTTATCCAGGCTGTTGGCGAGGACCTGAAATCAGACACAGAGATGGTCACGGGGTGCCTCGAACTAGCTCGTCCAATCAAATACCTTGGTGTGAACCTCGTTCAGGTTTGAGCCAAAAATTGACTTTATCATTTAGATTCTTGGAAGACAAAGCAGCAGCTGCGATCACCCACCTGGCTGTATTTGCCGTCCTTCACGTCCTTCTGCCTGTTGAGGAACCAGTCTGGGATTTTGTACTGGCGAGGATTCTGCATGATGGTCACCACACGCTCGACCTGACAACCAAGCAGCTCCGGTTACTACGCAAGGAAACTGAATATGGTGATCGACAGGAAAGGATCTAATGAAGCGTTTATGTCTGGGAGACTGACGCCGTCTGCCTACAATGTGACGCCCGAGGAAACATCTGCTGCCTTACGTCAAAGTCAGGACAAACTTCATCTAGGAATCAATAAAATATTTTGATCCTGATGTGAAGCAAAATGCTCTGCAGACAGAAAAGTCCACCGAGCAGCCTCAGCTAAACCAATGATGTCTTTGATGATTACGTCACTCTGCACCCCTTTGAGACGGGAGGTGCTTCTTTACCCCCTAGTTTGTCTAAATGTGTAAAAACTGGAGCACTGCAGTGGCAGATACACACTCACACGGCACGGTGTGACCACCTTCTGCACAGGTGTGCCAACTAGGGCGGGGCTATATCATACCGTTCACGGTAACACCGGTGTAATGCTGGGCAACGATAAGAAAATGAAATATCACGATAGAATATGGGTGAAACGCGCCTTTGTTTACATACGCACATGGCGGCGACGCAGAACGAGAAGAGCAAAAGTGGATCGTTGACTGAAACAGATGAACCTGGACTGGTTTGTAAAAATGCTGCAGCTTCACTGGTGTGGAACTGGTTCAGCACAACAAAGCACTATTTCTGGTAGCGCATGCTAGCGGGCCGTCGTTATTACCGTGTTGTTTGGAAAATACGGCGCACTTAAAATCAACCCTTTGATTTTTCTGAAAGTCGACAGCGCCCCTTATAATCCCGTGTGCCTTATGTATGAACTCTGGTTGTGTTTACTGACCTCGAAACGATTTTATGTGCACGGCGCTCGAAAATCTGTCAAATGTTTCAGTACGACTTTGCTGAGCTACGAAGCCGCACCGCTCGATGGATTGTCGGAGCATTACGGCTATCGTAGGCGGAGCCTCGTGGAGTGATACGTACTGTGCTTCAACATAATGTTACCGTACTGTGTGTGTATAACCTCTTTTTAAGTTGTGTGGATATTATACATGGTTATGCTGAGGATATGTCGGCCAGTTTCCACTGGAAATGCCTTTTGGTTAAACTGTCAGCGAGGAGTTTGCATTTGCACTGTTACATGTTTATATAACTTTAATGCAGATAAACAGCTGCTTGTTTAAGTGAAAATACATTGATGTTTTTTTTTTTTTTGCACTAATAAAGTTGTGGAGTTGTAAAGTATTTTGTCTAGTGTCAATTATATCGTCAGTTATATCGTTACCGCGAATTTTCAAATGTATATGGTGATAAATATTTTTGGTCATATCGCCCTGCTCTAGTGCCAACGTTAACCTGCTGCTGGTAGCCACACTTACTCCTCCGACTTGTGAGTACCGTTCGTCACAGAACAAAGTGCCGTCTCTTTGCCTTCATGCAATAAAACAAGACGCTGCTCTGAGGACGATTGAAATATTTCTATAGCCTCAGAGACCGGCCTGCAGAGGGCCGACCCTCCAAACGCTTCACAAATCAATACTCGTGATACTTGTTGCACAGATTCAGAACCACCACTAAAGCTCCAGTGACAAAATCTCCTGACAACACAAAAGCATCACAAGTCGCCGTTTTCATTCAAAGCTCTGAACAATCCTCACCTCCTCCTCAGTCAGCTCTCCGGCCCTCTTGTTCAGGTCGATGTCGGCTTTCCTCAGGACAACATGAGCGTAACGTCTGCCAACACCCTGAGAAGAGACAAAGTGTTAACAACACGCCGACAATCACAAAAAACACAGCGCAACTGATGTGATGATGAAAAACAGTTGCAACAAGCGGCACAGTCTCAGGGAGGAGCTCACCTTGATGGCAGTGATGGCGAAGGCGATCTTCCTCCTGCCATCAATGTTCGTGTTCAGGACACGAAGAATGTGCTGGAACTTCTCAGGGATGACCAGAGACTGAGACGCAGAGGGAAACAAAGTGAGTCACACACAGCAACATGTAGTTTCTGCAAAGATCATGCAGTAATACACATACATGTTTACAAGCTTCACGCTGTATGTATCTTTATATGTTAACCTATATATTTGCACAGTGTGCTAGAGGTTCATGAGGATTTCTCTTAGTTCAGCCCCGTTAGCCCAAACAGATCGACTGCTGCGGCTCTGAACAGCTTCAGCTTTGTTCAAAAACATCCCAGCAGTACTTCGACTATTTTAAATACTGTGTATTTACATCAGAGTACTTCCAGCTCCCGGCCAGGGTCCACCAACATGCTTGGCGAGGCTAAAGCCTGTTAGCTCTGAGGGGTAACCGCCTCGAACTATGACTGCTTCTTAAAGTTTGAAGCAGCACAGAGTCTCCATCCACAGCTACGAGTGACAGCAGCAGACGCCGGGCATGTGGACGCTTTATAACCGGGAGGGAAAAACGAAGTTAACTGTTGGCGCTCGTCGACACAGCTCCACTCACATCCCACAGCAAACTGGGCTAAAACGTCAAATTACCAGCCATAAACTGAAAATTCCGCACCAGCCCACTCAAGTAGGCTGTGGAGGATTTATCGGATGTATAAATGTGACAAACAAGCGCGACTAAAGTTGGATGATCGCGGATTTCTGAGACATTTCAGTCCGACAGAAAAGACACTCACCATCTTGGAAGCAGGTTCCGTGCGAAGAGGAAGCCGCAAGCCTCTCGCGAGAGTTTGACCCCTTCGGGGAACGGAAGTTGGTCCGTCACTATCGAGTCGTCCGACTGGAAAAAAAAACTGTGTTCAAAAGAAACAAGCAAATACGTGGCTTAACGCGGTTAGTTTCGTTAACTCACGCGAAATAAATGTTTATTGAGTCCCACTGATTTATCACCCACGGCACGCGATCGTGATAATACCGCGCTCGGTTAATAATACGATATTTTTGCTAACTACGAGGTGGAACTTTAGATTTGTATTTTTTTTTTTTGACGTTAGCGTAAGTTGGCCGCAATGGCGGAGGGAACCGCGACCGCTGCTGGAGCTGGGCCCGATGTAAACACAGCTGGGAACCCGACAGAAGTCGCCATGGCGTATTTACAGGACGAGGTAAGATGTTCTTTTTCTGCGTGACGCCTGCGTTCAGTTTCACGGAGGTAATCGCAGGTGAGCGCAAGCTTTAGCTGCGTGAAGCTCAAAGAAGCTGTTAGCAGGTGGACTCATTCTACGGAGCGCTGCTGCTGCTGGATGCTAATGGGAAGCATTGACTTCCTTTTTCTGAGGAGGAAAAGGCGATTTATGTTTATCAGTTGTCGTTCTGGTCCCGCATTAATAATCCTGATTATGGCTGATTATTGATTATTATCAGATTTGGACTGTTTTGCTGCATCAGTCAGTTTGTTATTGGTTTAAGTCTGTCATACAAACACAGCGGAGGTGGTGTGTGCAACGGCTAGAAAACAGATGTTTATTCAGTCAACTTCTCTCTGTGTAAATACGCACATCGGACACTTTATTAGGTACACCTTGATGTAACCGGGATGGAGCTCATTTTTCCTTCAGTCGGTTTAAGTCTTCAGATTCAGCTGTTGATAACATTCCTCAGAGATTTTGGTCCATGTTGACATGACATCATTATGACATCAGCACACAGTTGCTGCAGACTTGTCAGCTGCATCCATGATGAGAATCTCCCATTCCACCACATCCCAAAGATGCTCTTTTGGAGTGAGCTCACATAAGAGAAGAGTTTTATTGTCATTGTAAGCAGCAGCACAGAACACAATAAAAATTAATTAATACATGGCCACTAATCCAACTCTGCTGACTGTTGAGGCCAACTGAGTACAGTGAACCCATCGTCACATTCAGGAAACCAGTTTAAGATGGTCTGAGCTTTGAGACAGGGTGTGTTATCCTGGTGGACACTGAGGTTATGCAGGGATGGGAATGGAAATGTTTTTTCATCTTCTGTGTCCAGTTTTGGTGAGTCTGTGCGAACTGTAGCCTCAGTTTCCTCTTCTTAGCTGACATGAGTGACACCAGCTGTGGTCTTCTGCTCCCGTAGTCCATTTGCTTATGCTGTTCCTTGGTTGTAAGTCGGGCTCAAAGCAGTCTGGCCGTTCTCCTCCAGTGAGCTGCTGTGCGCAGAAGGTCTTTTTCCGACCTTTTGTGTAGGGCTGTTCGATGTAACGATATGTATGGGATGACGATATAAAAACGTCTATCGTTTCATTTTACGCTGTCGATTGTTTCGTGGTGTCGCAAAATAAACTGTTTACGGCAATATTTTCTCACCGTTCTGATGGTGACTGTAGTGGCTATATTCATTTATTAAAGTTCTCTTTCTCTTATGTTTAATATAACCACACTACAGACGGACAAGCGCCTGTTTTTATGCGTTGTCGTTAGCAACAGCGACGGTAACAGCATTGCATGTCCGCTTGTTTATTTTCCACATACACCTTTCACAATAAAGCTCAAGATCCTGTTGAGACTTTTCAAAATAAACCGAATCACGTGAAAGAGCAGATTATTTACGGATGAGAAGTAAAAAAGAGCCGCCAGGTGCTAAAAAATAAACCTTAGACTCGTTTCATCACTCGACTCCAGCTACACGACACGCAGCTGGAAACACTTCACGCAAGTCGAGCTGCCCGAGATTCACAGAATTTACAGAAAATGTTACACGTTTGTGATTTATATCGTTATCGGACGATAGAATTCTTATATCGGGATATGAGATTTTGGTCATATCGCACAGCCCTACTTCTGTGTAAACTCTGCAGTTGTGGGACAATCCCGGCAGATCAGCAGATTCGGAAACACTCAGACCAACATACCACCCTCGCAGTCACTTAGATCACCTTTTCTCCACATTCTGATGCTTAGTTTGAACTACAGCAGGTCATCTGTACATGTCCACAGGTCTAGATATTTGAGTTAAAGGACAGACAAACAGGTGTACCTAACAAAGTGGCCAGTAAGTGTATGTTTTCTCATTGGCTGGAATAAACAAGTGAGTGAATGAAAACCAAAGAAAGCTTTAATGTCAGTAAGTTTTGACAGTTTCATCCTGTTAATTATCACCACTGAAGACACACTGGTTGTGTTTCACCCAGAAGACTGAAGCAGACATCGCTAACCTGAACCTGGGAGAGCTGGACATCACTACGGACGAGTTTATCCTGGATGAAGTGGACAGTAAGGAAAAGACTTCATATTAAAGCTCGGCTGAGGTGGCACTTGTTACAGCTTCCTCGGTGCTGCCTTGCTTGAAGGTTTCGCTTGTCACTAACTGTTGTTCCCTTTTGTCTGCTGCAGTTCACATTCAGGCCAACCTGGAAGACGACCTGGTGAAGGAAGCGCTCAAAACAGTGAGAACTGAAAGAACAGAAGTCTAATATATAACACGTCCTCTGCTCTGACGTCCGGGCCTGGTTGTCTCCCTCAGTTGTGGTTTCTTTGCAGCAGTGATGTTTTGGTTTGCTGCTGCTGTGTGTGTGTGTGTGTGTGTGTGTGTGCGTGTGTGTGTGTGTGTGTGCGCGTGCGTGCGCGCGCGCGTGCGTGCGTGTGCATGCGTGCGTGTGTGCGTGCGTGCGTGTGTGCGTGTGTGTGTGTGTGTGTGTGTGTGCTGCTTTCTACGAACACTTTGTCTGTAGAAAGCAGCAAAGGTAGAAAATCTAACCTAAGAGTTAAGCTGACGCTTTTAATGTGAAGGGATTTGTTACTTTTGTTTTGAAAGGTGCTATAAAATAATTATTACTCTACACTTCCTCTTTCAAAGCACAGATAATACATTTCAGTTTCCTCCCGTCGGTTTTCAGGGTGTCGACCTCCGTCAGTACTCCAAACAGGTGGAGGCAGAGCTGCAGAGGATTGAACAAGCCTCCATCAAAGACTGTATCCTTCACAGCTCCCAGTTTGAATACCTTCACCTAATAATGTATAACCACACACTAACACCCGTCACTGATGATGTTTTCCTGAGCGCTCATCGTGCAGACATCAAAGAGAGTCAGAACATCGCCCTGCTGCACAACCAGATCACTGCCTGTGACTCCATCCTGGAGGTGAGACGACTGAGACAGACAGAAAATAATCATGTGTGACATTTATACAGAAAACTCTTGCTGGGATGGAGTCTTGTGGATATTTGAGAGTGATTCGAGTTTTCTGTGAAGGAGTTGAGACGCGTTTTGTTTCCCTGTCACATCTTCTGAGCTGAGTTCTCACAGAAGCGTCAGCAGAAGAACACGTCTTCACTGTGCAGCTGTGCAGAGGCGGGACAGATGTACCTGAGAGACACCTTCCTGTCATTCTGCACCCTTACTTCAGTTTTCTGCACACAAGCTTAAAGTAATAAAGGCGCTTTACGTCACAGTGTGCTCACTAAAAGCAGCACGGCTGCTGTGGTTACTCGTCGCTCTGCATCAGAGCGGATTCTTTTCCGTCCTCGGTGCTCAGTTAAGTTTTTAGGTGGGTCCAGTTCAAGTGGGAAAGTGAGAGGCGGGCACTTTTTCAAACTGTCATGGGAGCGCTGTCCTCTTGTTAAAGCAGATTCAGTCTAACCTCACGGCTGTGTGTCTCTCAGCGTATGGAGGGCATGCTGAGCGGCTTCCAGAGCGACCTGTCCTCCATCAGCAGTGAGATCCAGACCCTGCAGCAGCAGTCGGTCAGCATGAACGTGCGGCTGAAGAACCGGCAGGCCGTGCGCAGCCACCTCAGCCAGCTGGTGGATGAGCTGGTGGTGCCCGGGGCCATGATCTCGTAGGTTTGACGGCTGTCGCCGCAAAGAAAAAGTGTCTGTATTGTAATGAGTGATTTGTTGGATGGCGCTCAGTTTGCAGAGACCTCAGAGTTGTTCCTGATGGATTAACCAGCCATCAGTGGTTTGTGGTGATTGCATGACTTAATCTGCTGGTCGTGTGTGTTGGCAGCACCATCCTGGACAGTCCTGTGACGGAGCAGGAGTTTCTGGAGCAGCTCCACGAGCTCAACACTAAGATCAACTTTGCCAAAG
Organism: Mchenga conophoros; assembly: GCF_057382185.1. Lineage (NCBI taxonomy): Eukaryota > Metazoa > Chordata > Actinopteri > Cichliformes > Cichlidae > Mchenga > Mchenga conophoros. The sequence continues at coordinate 1,903,512 of NC_140546.1, forward strand.
AGCTGAGCTTCAGAGAGACGCTGGCTTGCTCCGACATCCAGGACATCGTGGACCGCCTCAAACTCAAGGTGAGAGACGGGCAGGAGGAAAGTTCCCGACTCTTTGGAATCACGTTTACAGTTAAAGTCCATAACAAACAGGAAATGAGAGGAAGTCCTCATTAATAAGTCAGAAACCTGCTGAGCTGCTCTCCTGAGGTCTTTCAGGCAGAGCGCTTAATGTACCCGCGCCACACGAAGGCGTTTAACTCATTCCTCTGCCTACTTATCAGGTTTTATATCTTTGTGCTTATATCCACACTCTTTGTTCTCCTCAGGCCGTGTCAAAGATCAGAGAGTTCATTCTTCAGAAGATTTACTCCTTCAGGAAACCGATGACCAACTACCAGATCCCACAGAACACTCTGCTGAAGTACCGGTGAGCACAGCTGAGCGTTCGGGTCCACTCACAGTCTGCATTACGCTGAACCTACAGACGTCTTTTCTTTGTCGCTTCTGTCCATTTAAAGAGCAAGAAGTCCATTTTTACACCCGAGGAACTGAAACGTCTTTAAAAAAACTGGTTTCTGTTCCGCTCCTCGTTTGTCACGTGACGCAGAATCCTGAGCGCCGCATGGTTCACGGGGCGGATCCAGGTGAAGTCTGTGCAGAGACTCCTCTGTATCCTCAGGTGTATTTACCTGCTGCTTTACCAACACTACACTTAGTTTTGTTTTTATTGATTTGAGTTATTCGATATGTTGGACTGTTGATAAGTCTGTGCACACGTCTGCGTTAGTTTTATTTGAGGTGAGTTTTTAAACTTAAAGGTGGACGTAGTCACGGCGACGTCACTCGCTGACATCACGTTTCCACCTTCTGTTTCCTGACCTGGAAGCTCCACCCATCTTTTTACCGTCTGTTTGTTATTTTTTTGTTGTGTTGAACTTGTTTTTAATTGTGCGTTAGAAATAACTGGACACAAAGTGAAGAAGCTGATCGATGCTGTTGTTGTTTTCACTGCAGGTTCTTCTACCAGTTCCTTCTGGCCAATGAGAGAACGGTCGCCAAGGAGATCCGAGACGAGTACGTGGACACCATGAGCAAGATTTACTACAGTTACTTCAAGTCGTACAGCGGCAGGCTGCTCAAAGTGCAGGTGGGTGAGCGGCGGGGTCGCGCCCTCGCTGTGTTTGTGTCGACGTGGCTGCACGCCGTCTTCGTGTGGATAACAGCTGATGTTTGCGTGTCCCGCAGTACGAGGAGGTGGCAGACAAAGACGACCTGATGGGAGTCGAGGACACAGCCAAGAAAGATATCCTTCACGGTCTGTTGTTTGTGTCACGCCTGCTCACCGTGTGCGCGGCGCTCTGACGCCTGCTTCACATTTTCAGACTGTTTGAGGCTCCTTGACTCGCCGCTGCAGGTTTCTTCTCCAAACCGTCTCTGAAGAGCAGGAACACCATCTTCACTCTGGGCCAGAGGGGGGCCATCCTGAGCCCGGCCGAGCTGGAGGGGCCCATCCTGGTCCCGCACACGGCTCAGAGAGGAGACAGCAGGGTGAGAGACGGCGCTGCCGCAGATCGAGCTGCTCAACCCAAACGCATCCTGCAGATCTGCCATTTACAAGAAAATAAAATTCCCTGTGAACAAACCAGCGTCTGTAGCACGAGACACGCCCCCTTCAGGACAAACAGGATGCACGTCCTCGCTTTTAATGAGACGGGAATGATTTTAGGATCCAGTTTAAATTCCAGCTGAGCTCCGTTGCTCAGCGCTGACATCTTGTGGCAGATTATGAGATTTTTAATTTTCACTGCAGTTTGGGAGCAGTGACCTCGTCATAGACACAGACGGAAACAGCTGCAGAGGTCTGCAGTCTTTGTAGTCAGCTGAAGGGGGCGTCCTTTAAGGGCGTGTCCACTCTGTGATTGACAGGTTGTTGCCATAGAAATGTGTAGTTTTTGTTGTTGCGCTCAGCAAATTGTTTCAGACTCCGAGATGGCGACAGTCACAGCGCTGAACACGAGACTTCACAAACTAATGGGTGACATCACAGCGTGTCCATCGTTTAGCTACAGTCTGTGCAGCCGATCTGTGCCACGGAGGTCGTCTGAGGTCTAACTCTCCCTCTCGCTCTCCACAGTATCCCTATGAGACGCTGTTTCGCAGCCAGCACTACGCTCTGCTCGACAACGGCTGCAGAGAATACCTCTTCCTGTCTGACTTCTTCATGGTGGCTGGAAACTCCGCCCTCGACCTCTTCAACAGCATCATGGGAAAGACTCTCAGCATGTTCCTGGTGAGAACCCCGCCTCCTGTCAGAGCTGCAGGCTTCCCTCTCTTTCCTCTCCAGCAGAAACGTTTGTTTGGTCAATTCAAACCACATTTATTATCCGACCTTGTCATAAACAGGCTTTGAGCAGCGTGTTTTGTTTTGCTATCACTGATATTCAAAGCACTGATGTAACAGGACACGCTGGTATAAACAGCTGTGTTCTCCGTGAGTTTGTCACTAAGCAGAATCCTCGGGTGATAAACTAAACACATGTTCAGCAGAGAGGAGGAACATGTTGAGTTTTGCTGTGCAATCTGCAAACATCTCAGTCCTGGAAATGCTGAAGAAATTCAGGTAAAAGGGAAGTGCATGCAGTGATGTTTTTAAGTGGAGCCACTGGTGTTCCTGGGGGTCACAGTTCAGCTTACATGAAACCAAACTTAAAGTCATAAAAACCAAAAAAGCTCCTGAGCGACAGTCGTGCAGTGTGTGGCTGCAGCGCGCACGCTGCAGCCACACACTGCACGACTGTCGCTCAGGAGCTTTTTTTGCTCGTGGCTGCAGCGCGTGTCAGCCCCGCTCTCTGTCTCCTCCTGCAGAAGAGCATGTCCACCTACGTGTCCGACTGCTACGACAGCATCGCCGTCTTCCTCTGCATCCACATCATCCTCCGGTTCAGAGCCATCACGGCCAAGAGGAACATCCCAGCTCTCGACAAGTCAGTCTCCTCCTCTGTTCCTGTAGTGTTGCTGTACTCTGACTCTTTCAGTGTCTCCACCTCCTCCCAATCCCACCATCTCCTGTTTAGCTGATAAGTGCTCGTGGTTACATCAGCCGGTGTCACACGGCTGTTTGCAGCTGGGCGGCGTACAGACGCTTCCTCTGCAGAGAGGGAGGTGTTCAGATTGATGGAGGCTGATGGTGTTGGTGCTGTCTGTCAGGTACTGGGAGGCGGTGCTGGAGCTGCTGTGGCCGAGGTTTGAGCTCATTCTGGAGATGAACATCAGCAGCATCAGAAACACAGACCCTCAGAAACTGGGAGTACTGGACACCAGACCACACTACGTATGTACACACACTGCACATCGCACAGCACTGTGTTTGCTGCACACTCCACTCACACGGCTGTGTGTGTGTGTGTGTGTGTGTGTGTGTGTGTGTGTGTGTGTGTGTGTGGTTTCAGATCACTCGCCGTTACGCAGAGTTCTCCTCAGCCATCGTCAGCATCAACCAGACGTTCCCCAACGAGAGGACCAATGCTCTGCTGGGACAGCTGCAGGTAACACACAGACACACACACAGACACACACACACAGACACACAGACACACACACAAACAGACACACACACAAACAGACACACACACACACACACAGACACACACACGGACACACACACAGACACACACACACACACACACACACAGACACACACACAGACACACACACACGGACACACACACAGACACACACACACACACGGACACACACACAGACACACACACACACAGAGACACACACACACACGGACACACACACACACACACGGACACACACACAGACACACACACACAGACTGAATTTGTGTTCAGTGATTTGTTGTGATTCTGTCTCCAGATTGAGGTTGAAAACTTCGTGCTGAAGATGGCGGCAGAGTTCCCGTCGAGGAGAGATCAGCTCATCTTCCTCATCAACAACTACGACATGATGCTCAGCGTCCTCATGGTGAGCGCCACGACCAGCACCATCAACAACACGACACTCCCCTCAGGATCTGTGTAGGGCTGGGCAAAACGATTATTTTCCTAATCGATGAATCTAGCGATTAATTTTTCGATGCATCGATTAATCTAACGATTCATTTTTCAATCCGATTCGATTTCGATTCGATTCGATTAACGATTTTTTCCCCATTATTTGACTTGTATAGCAATTTCACATTTATTAATTTATGTATATAAATGAAAAACACAAATCTATTCATTTGAAGACCTTTTAATAAAAAATAAAAAAATTGCAAAATAAAGTTGTAGAGGTCGTACAATCAATACAATAGAGATAGCATTTAACAAGAAATGAAATGTGCAAACATATATAAAATTAAGGAAAAGTTAACAAAACATTTCAAATAAATAGCAACAATGGTGTCTTTAAACAAACAAAATGTAATATTCACTTTGCTTTCTGCCAAAAAGTGCTCTTCCTTCACAAAACAAAATCCACAATAACATTGTACTACAATCTTCTGTTTTTAACAAAAAATTAAATGTTTTGCAAAACAAATATAACAAAGGAAATCATAGCAAAAAATTAATAATATACAAACAGCAGCAATGGCGTCTTTGAACAAATAATGAAATGACAAGTTTCCCCTAAGTAGGACTCTGTGACCAGACTTGTCCAAGCATCAGTGGTAAGGGAGATTTTGGATGTGGCTTTTTTTAGTTCATTCCTTAGTTTCTCCACTGAAGTTTCATACTTTCTCTCCATCATGCTTGTAAAATGACGCTTAGACGGCAGAGTGTAACCTGGTTGGAAAGTGGTCAGCATTTCTTTGAATCCCTCACCCACAGCAAGTGGTCTCTTGTCTTTTAAAATCATAGCTAAGACGCTCTCAGTAAGTACAGCCACCTCCTGGGGGGTGCATGGTGTACTTCTTCTCTGACAGTAGTCCTCCAGACTTTTCTGTTTATTCCTGAAATCATAAATCACACACAGCACACAGATGAATTCGAATAATTACTAAATAATTATATGGAAAGCATAATATCAAAATAATTTGATAAGGATCTGGTTGAGCTAGATAGATAGATACACACACACTGTTATGCCATGTGCTTTCATAGCATAACAGTAAGAGGTTAATAATAATCCCCAATGTTGAACATATGATATGCAGTAATCATGATGGCTGGAAAAGATAATGTTTAAACAGCCATAGCTGATGGCACCTTTACTGGTGCACTGCTTTCTAGTCATTAGATGGCATAACTTTGACCTATAAGATCAAGCTGGAGAAGCATAATGTATAAAAACAGCGTTCAAATAGGATGAAACACATTAAATTTGACAAATCAAGAGTTCATTGTCATTTTGCTTTTGCAAGCACTTTAACAATGTTGTAACAGTGTCCACGACGGCTACGTTTAGCAGGTGGTGCATTATCCTTGTTAACATTTCTCCTGCGGCCAATTCGCTGTCTCACATTTTTGTCTTTCGCCGATTCTGATAATCAGCCTGCGTGCATTCAGACTCATTTTGCCAGCATGGGCCACAAACCAAAAAAACAATAACAACTAAACAGCAGCTGCTGTATGTTACTGCTCAGCAGCTTAAATTAGTTTTGTATTTACGGAGGTTGGGTGTTTATCTGTGTCTATGAGTGAGTGTACGTCTACGTGGGGGGGGGGGGGGGGGTCTGGATGAATTAACGGGTAAAAACTAGCGTTAGTAAAAAAGTTGAAAACTTACGGTGGTTTGTCCTTTGCAGAAGCTGCTCCTGGATGCCGTCGTTTGAGGTGCTGGTGCATAGCCGTCGTGCTTTTATGATAGGCCATTTCCACCTCACAAAGCCGGCAAACGACTGAATCACTTCCTTTTCTGTTAAAATATCCCCATACTGTAGAACTGCGTGTTCGGGTGGAGTGATTTAAGTTGACTGCAACTGCCTCACTCATGATTCCGCTACTCGCTGCCGCCATGTCTTTTTTTGAAAGTGACGACGCATCGACGCAGATTTTTTTACGTCGACGTATTTTTTGCGTCGACGTAATCGATTACGTCGACGCGTTGTCCCAGCCCTAGATCTGTGCTGACGTGGGGAAAATATTCTGTTTATGGAAAAGAAAAGTTGGATTTCTGTGTGGCTGATGGTGCTGCTGGTGTTTCTCTGCTGTGTCCAGGAGAGGGCAGCAGACGACAGTAAAGAGGTGGAAGGCTTCCAGCAGCTGCTGCTGGCCAGAACTCAGGTAAATATGATCATCGTCACCGTGGGTCACTCAGCTGTTTCACTCAGGTTTCTGATGTCATGCTTATTTCAGAAGGTTTTCATATTTCCCTTCTGCAAGTAATAACTTTGAATAGTTTTATGTCCCTTCTGTTTAAGGTGTGTGTGTGTGTGTGTGTGTGTGTGTGTGTGTGTGTGTGTGTGTGTGTGTGTGTGTGTGTGTGTGTGTGTGTTTCCTTTGGAAGCATCTTGTGAACACTGGCATTACTGAATAATAATTCACTTGCTGCTGACAGAGGACGTACGAAGCACGTTCTCATTACTGCGTGCACAGCCTGTCACCCAATAGCGACATCTGCTGGATGCAGATATATTGCATGTGACAGTGGGGGAGGAGTCTGTGAGGGTGGAGCAGACGACACTGTGATGTGTAGCCAGAGTGGAGACATGAGCATGCAGGTAGCGAGGCAGAGAAGGTGGATGAGCTTAAATACCTGGGGTCAACTTTCCAAAGAGAGACGAAGAACAGAGTGCAGGTAGGGTGGAGCGGGTGGAGACGAGTGACAGAAGGAGAGCAGCAAGGGTGAGAGACTGTTTAAAGATGGTAGTGAGACCTGCTGTGGTGATTTGGAGACAGTGGAGGCCGAGCAGCAGAGGTTCAGATGCTCACTGAGAGTAAGAAGGATGGAGATGAGTCCATGAGAGGGACAGCTACGAGTCAGAGAGGCTGAGGTGGTCTGAGCATGTGCAGAGGAGGGAGGGAGGTTATGATGGAGCTGCCAGGCAGGAGGAGACGAGGAGGACCTGAGAGGATGTAGTGAAGGAGGACATGCAGAGGGTTGGAGGTGGAGGCAGCAGGTGATCTGCTGTGGTGAAAATATTTTCACACTTTATAAACGTGTAACAGCTTAGGTCAGCGTGCACGTGAACGGCTGTTTTAAGCTTGAAAGTACTTTTACTAGATTTCTAAGTAACTTCGAACACTTTAGTTCCTGATCCTGTCGTCTTCCTTCCTCCTCTCGTCCTCTGCAGGAGTTCATCGAGGAGATTCTCTCTCCGCCGTTCGGAGGGATGATCGCCTTTGTGAAGGAGGCCGAGGCGCTGATGGAGAAAGGGCAGCTGGACCGGCTGAAGAACGACGAAGGTGAGAAAATATCTTTACCTTTGCTGTGAAGGTTCAGGTGTCACATGTGAGATGGTGTGCTTTGGCTTGCTGTGTTTGAAAGAGGATGTGAGTAAAGCTGTCGTCTGATTGGCCGATTCCTTTCTGTCTGTTATTTCTACAGTTAGCTCACCGTGATGTCAGAATCCGTAATGATGACGTGGCCGGATTAGATTCAGGAGTAAATCGAGCTGGTTATTCGTTTTGGTTTCCGCGTCATCGTCTGCGGCTGTCAGCGGCAGAGCGAGCGTGCTTCTCTCACCTCAGCCTTGGGTTTTGTTTTCCAGAGTAACCAGCAGCTTTATTTCCCTTTCAGTCTTTGTGCTTTCATGACAGTCAGAGTCAGGTTCCCACTTCCTGTTCACCACGTCGTGTGTGCTCGCTGTGGTTCTTTGTTTTGTTTGACCAGCATGTTTGACAGGAAGCTGACCCCAGCAACACGATGGCAAGGAAACCGAGAGTCAGCATGCACACGGAAACTGAAACTTAATGCGTGTGTGTGTGTGTGTGTGTGTGTGTGTGCGCATGTGCGTGTGCGTGTGCGTGTGCGTGTGTGTGTGTGTGTGCAGCTCGAATCACTCAGCTGGTTCGGGGGTTTTCCAGCACATGGAAACAGTCGGTGGAGGCGATGAGTCAGGACGTCATGAGGTCCTTCACCAACTTCAAAAATGGAACCAGCATCATCCAGGTGAGCCGGGCGGCAGGTGTGCCACACAGCCTCTGTGGGCTAACTGTGCCGTGACACCAGGTTTCCAAAGGGACAAAAACATACAAACTGGCTACAAAGTGACACAAAATTGAAAACAAAGATTTAAAACGACACAAAAGGTCCAAAAAGTGAGAAAGTGTCTCCAAACGGATGCAAAACAGTGAAGAAAAATAAATGGTCAATAAAGTATAAAATAACCTGCAGAGGCGTGTGAGAGTGAAACGAGACACACGATTAAACTGAGAACAAAACATGCACATTTTCATATTTGAGAAGCAGAACTCATCAATAAAAACTGGAACAACGATGTCTGACTGCACAGCAACATCAGTGCTAGAGTGGATCAGCCTGAGGGACACGCTGCGAGGCAGCGATCACACAGCTGTGACACGCTATCATAAGTTCACAGTTCATGTTACTCTTCAGATTTTTGCCTCGTTCACCTCGATCACCAGCGGGATGCACGACCAACACAGCCGGGTTCTAATTCGCCGGCTCTCTGCTTCAGGCTCTGAGCGCGCTCACATTAATAAGGCGTGTTTCATGCGCCCACTCACAGAACTGACGCCTGCTTCAGACACAGTGGGGACACAAACCTGTGGTTCTAGTTCAGCTTCACAAGCTGAGAAGAAACGCGCTGTAAATGGTTTGAACTTCAGGTTATGTGTTTAGTTTTACTAACGTGAGTCACATCCTCCTCCCGCAGGGCGCCCTGACGCAGCTCATCCAGTACTACCACGGCTTCCACAAAGTCCTGAACCAGCCCACGTTCCGCAGCCTGGCCGTCCGCTCCGAGCTCATCAACCTCCACCACCTCATGGTGGAGGTCAAGAAGCACAAACCCAACTTCTAACGGGACGCCTTCGTCGGGGTCGGGGGTCAGAGAGCCGGCGAACGCACCGACGCTCCTGCGGGTGGAGGTGACGGTTCTCTGCAGCCGACCGCTGCTTCGTCTTCTTTTGTGTGAAGTTTGGAGAGTGTTAAAGACTTTTGTCTCCAGATGAAGGAGCCGTGTCGAAGGTCAGAGGAGGAGAGTGAATTTTAATTCCATGACTTTAAAAACTGTGAAGAAGCCAGTGAACCACGGACGCTCGGCCACGTTGCCCCTGTCAGGGAAACGTTTGGCCCTCCTGGCTCTACAGTGACTGTGGGGGTGTGCAGGGTTCTTTGGCTTCTGTTACAGCAACAGCAAAACTTCCAATTAAATGCTAATTCAACCTAATGTAAATGAATGTCTAATAATCACATTGAATGAAGAATAAAATGATGATCCCCGATAGAAGCGATGAAGGCCGTGCAGCTTTCAGTAACTGAGCTTCAGTTTGTGAGATGATCAATAATCTATCAGCTGTTTTGATTGGCTCGCTGCTCTAATCAGACGGGAGCACGTCTGTGGAACACGTTACTGAGACTGACGCTGAAAGGACAAAATGTTTGTTCAGCAGGTCCAGTGTTTAGACTCAAACCGTCTCGCTCCGCCCACCGTCTCTGTGAGGCTCCGCCCACCAGCTTCATTAGAAAAACGACATTTAAACTAGATTAGCAGGTCTGCTTAGTTCAGTCTCAGCCTCCAGCCAGTGTGGAGCTCTGAAACACTGCAGTTCCTCCCACGACCACCAGAGGCCGACTCCAGCAGTGAGCACCGTGTTACAGGTTTACAACTGTATTTTCTAACTCACCTGTTTAAACTGTAATTGATAGGGGCGTGGCCTCTTTGACTGACAGGCAGCTGCTAACTGGACCTGTGCACCGTGTTTGCTTGTGCTGTGGCTCCATGCTTTGATCCAACAATCATATTTAAGCTTCGTCACATGATCCCACTCCATCTTTCATCTACAGTCTGAAAACATCAGCGCTGACGGTGTTTCATAGAAGTGATCCATCACGCTAACACGATCTCGTTATATGCTGTACAATCTGGGGAATGGTGCGGTTTTATGGGAACTATTTTCAGTGGCGGATGAATCCACATGTGGTTCTCTGACCGTGTGTGAGCAGGAGAGTGTTTTAATAGATTTGTTGGTGAGGAGATGAGGATCCTCCTGCAGACAGTGTGTCGTGTTATTGATGTGAATCTGTGTGAAGTCTAACAATGAGAGTACAACACCAGTCTGTTTGTGCGCTTTATTTATTGTTGTTATTCACAAAGATCATCGTAATAATTTAAATGATTATAGTTCATGGAAAGCAGTCTGAATGTCACCAACACCACAACACAGCAAATACCACAGCGTCCTCAAACGCACCGCGGTGCGACCAGACCGATAACTGAAGCTCTCGGACATCGTTTGATTTAACTGCGTCTGACTGGATACAGAATCAAAGACTGTTTAAAGCGACGACCCAAAGCTACAGCGACCACATCGATAAAGGCTTCTAAGTGCAGAGAAGTGACGAGAAAAGGCTAAAGAAGATTAAAAGAACTTGAAATTATGAAAAATCATTAGAAGTGTTTCTTAGTGGAAAACGATGAGGCTGGACGAAGCTCAGCACACCACAGACGCCCCTGAGCCCGAAACACCAGCTGATCTGTTCATCCACAGCGGGCGGCGTCTTTGTTGCCATGGTGATGTTGGACACGGGGCAACGAGCGATTTTAAAAAAGAGTTTTGTTGCAAATGTAACGAGTTTTATTCTAAACGTAATACTTTCATTGAAAACGTTTTCATCTTCTCTGGATTTGTCTGACTGACTGATCTGCAGTGACTCCGCCCTTTGTGCGCAGACACTCTTCACACATAGATGAATCTGACAGTGCTTTTTGTCCATTTAGTACAATTAACAAAATATATCGTATATATTACATATATCTCTCTTTACATTCTTAACTGTTGAAATCCTCGGCCGGAGCAGTCACTTCCTCATAAGGCACCATTTCCAAAAGGTTAATGAGCTGCTGATGTGCTCCGCCCTCCGTCATCACACTTTGCCTCATTCATTTACCTCTTTATCACGGTGATTCCCCCCCCCCCAATAAACTCTGACCCCTGGGCAGGAAAGTGCTGATTTCCCACGGTCAGTGAAGGAGACCCAAACATAAACGTTTCAGGTCATTTTCTGCTCGTCTTCTGAGTGTTTTAGAGCTCCGAGGACTTTTACAGTCTATGTGGTGGTGCTATCATTACTAATGGGATCTGCAGATGCAGACGTTCACACTGAGCTGTTTGACTGTTTTGTGCGGAGAAGTTTTGGTGAAACAGGTCAGAGTTTCTCTGATTCGTTGACGTTGTTTTGAATCTTTCACTCATTTCGCTCGGAAAATGAGTGAAACTGTTCCATCTGTGTCTCCGTTGGATCGGCAGTGGTTTCCGTGGTGACGAGGTCTGGTGCTTCTCTAGCACAGAGGTGATCACTTCACTGCAGGGGTCTCCATAATGAAATAAAGAGCTAAAAAGGCAAAGAGTCATGATGGAGGAGGATCTTCTCAAATCTGGCAACCTAAAAGGTGCCTTTTGTAAATGACGCCTTATCAGGATCGGAGCGCGGCTTATTTAGAAGTGAACAAACAGAGGCAGGCTGCAGGTTTCCATCCATCGTAGTGTCAATCTACACCTAAGAACAAACCTGCGTCGCAGTCTGAGCCGCGGCTGCGTTTCTAAGAAGCCGGCCGATGATTGAGGGTCACAAGAAACAATGAACACACACACACACACACACACACACACACACACACACACACACACACACACACACACTCTTTAGATTCACAGCTCTCAAACTGGTGAACTGTCACCATCTGCTGCCTGTAATGTGCAGGAGTCACGTGTGCAGCTCGTGCAGAGGAAACTCAGAGAAGCTGAAGAGTTTGGAAACTCAGGACGAGAACTGCCAGGGTGAGAAGAGCTGAACAGCTGCTTTTGGCAGCAACATCTGGAAAGACATCAAAGTGGGAACACAGAGGGTTTTTTAATTTAATGTCCTTAAAAATCACTCTTCAGATACAGACCCTGATTCATGGGCACCATGCAGGTGCTTTCCTCACCTGTGGGAACGTACTCCAGCTTCTCCTGGACTCTCCGGTCAGGACGGGCTTGTGCTGTGGGACAGACAGGTAGATGTGATGATGATGCACACGATAGTTCCAGTAAAAGCACAGGTTAAACGGCTTCAGTTATTCTGTGTCGTCAGCTGACTCTGTTGGACGCTCGGGGCTCAACTTTCTCTATTTCTGGTTCTTCAGCAGAAACGCCGACGCGGTCCAAAAAAACCATTTCCTGTTTTAAGTTTGTAATTTAATTCTCCGTTTGCGGCAAAGCGGAGCGTTCCCACGCTTCGGTGTCGAGCGCTCTTAATCGTAGACGGCGCTGGTGCTCAGATTCACCGTGTGGACAAAACGCCCTGTGGCGTTCACACACAAGAGCTTCCCGGTTTGAGTTTCCGCAACCGAGCAGCTCCTGTCAGTGCTTTTGTCCATACGACGTGCACTCAGCGACTCTCAGGAGTACAACCTGCAGTACTAACTCATTTAAAGTAATCTAGGTAATCCCATTTAAGATCAATCGATAGGCTCACCATCCACAGAGAGCTGCACGGTGCTGACGGCGAGGCCATGTTGGTCCAGGACTTTGTAGATTCCTTCATCTGATGGTTTTAACCTCTTCACCGTCAGTTGCTCGAGCAGCAGGTGTTTCTCCAGGCGCTGACTGTTGTTATCGCCCCTCATCCACAGGTCCGACCACGCCGAGTCGTTTCTGTGGAGAATGTAAATGCTGTCAGAACAAAAACACCACGTCGTCCTCAGAGTGCACAAGCAACAGCAACGCGATCAGTCTGCCCACAGAGCCACAAACGTCTGCCTCCCTGTAAGAAGATCTCCCCCGCCCTCCCCTTGCATCCTGGTGCAGTGCATGCTCTGTGCAGCAGCACATCTGTGGGTTTATCCCAAAATGAAATCTGTCTGCCGTGAAAGTTTCTGCTTTGCACGAATCATTTTCCCCAAACGCCACATTCTGTCTCTGTCAGCACCAATTACAGGATGAGTCAGAGCAGCCAGCAGCCTTTGATTCGAGACACAAACTGTCGTTTTATTAAGCAGTAGGCGAGCTTTTACGTCAGCGGGGGAAATAAAGAGCTGAGGGGAGGAAGCGTGAGGGTGGGAGATGAACAAATCCACCACCAGCGTCTCCACCTGTCGGCAGGTGAGCAGCTCACCTGGCCTGGAAGACCACTCTGACTGAGTGACGGGTGTAGAGCTGCAGGACCATGTCCTCGCCCGGCTGATGGAACTGAGAGGATTTATGATCTGAAACAAAAGAGCCATCAATGAACAGATGAAATACTCCAGGAACGACATCAGAAGGAGACTGTCGAGACTCCAAGGAGACGATGTCAAACACTAACCGCCCACAAGCAGCCTGACGCCCTGAATGAAGACCCGAGTTCTTGCGGACCTCTTTCCGTCCACCACCATGAAGCTGTCGTAGCGCCCCGTGTCTCCGAGCTGAACGTCGCTGATGATCAGGGAACAATTCCCCGACCCCAGCTTCTCCTCGGGCACCCTCACCCGGCCCTCAAACTCCGGCGCCTGCCACTTCTCATCCCCGCGCTGTTCGAACACCGTGTCGGACAGGGTCACCCACTGGACGTGGCAGACGGGCAGAGCCGCCTCACCCAGGTGGGACTTCCAGCTGCAGGGAAGGATCGCCTGGTCCCCCGCCATGTAGGAGATGGACAGCATGGCGGAGGAAAGAGAAGAGGAGTCTGCAGAAAGAAACACAGCAAGAACATCCTGTGAACAGGGACGTGGGATTGACCAGTTCTGACCTCAGAGTGTGACGCTGATACTCACCAACTAAAGCTCCGGTGTGGAGACACAGTGTGAGTATGAAAAACCTAAAGAAACACAAGAAAATACGTCATAACGGGGTTAGACGATCAGCTTATAGAATAGAATAGAATTCAACTGTATTGTCATTGCACATGCACAGGTACAGGGCAACGAAATGCAGTTTGCATCCATCCAGAAGTGCTTAGTGATATAGATATATTACAATATATATTAGCAATAATAAAGATATGTAAGTATATTACAGAATTATTCATGAGGCTCTCTTTATTCACCTTAAATGGTCATTAGAAACACACTAGAAACACATTAGAGAGAAGTCCACGTGCCATAGCTTCCTGTCTTATAACGCCTATCATGTGGAATCTGTCCAGCCAGCTGTTTGTAGCGGTCCTGCCTGTGAGCTGCAGTGAAACTTAACTCTGACCAGCGCTCAGAAACGAAACTCAGCTTCCACATGATCCAGGCAAAGTTTCATTTCTACCCACGGACTCGTTTCCTCAGTAACGAAACTGCCATGCGCCGCGATCTCCCTGCAGGTCCCGCCCTGCAGGTCCGCAGCATCATCATCATCATTAATAATAATAGTAATAATAATAATAATAATAATAATAATAATAATAATAATAATAACAACAACAATAATAATCATATTTATGGTTATTTCTCCTGCAGAATGCCCCTTAAACCCAGTCTGAATTCACTCCCACCTTTCATATCCGAATAACATGTTTAGATATTACCCTGCATGTTTGCTGAATAAAAATTAAATTAAATAAATAATAAAATAAACAGGAGCAGCTGTTGCTCAGACCGGAAGTGCAGTGTGTCGTACCGGAGCCGCTCGGTGACCGTCTTCATGATGTCCGGTTCGTGGAAACTCTGCTCAGTCTTCTTCTCCGTCCCCCGCGTGCGGTTTCTCCACTCTGTTTACTCTCGGCTCCTCTGACAGCTTATCAACCCAGCGCGTGAGTTTCGATTTCCTGCGAACCTGTCAAATTAAAAGCACGGAATCAAATTCAGTGCCGACGAGTGCCGTTCTTCATCACCATCATCATCATCACCATTATAGCATTGTCGCTGCTAGTTCACATTTTGTGAAAAACGTTGTAAAAAGCGGAGAAAAGAAGATTATCCGATTCATATTATCACTGGGCTTTTATTTTGAAGCAACCGTGAGCTGCGGCGCGGAGCTCTGCAGAAACGAAACTTACCGGCTCAGCTGAGCGGAGCGCGTGAAGCTGCTGACGCCTCGGCGTGAGTTCGCGGGAACAGCGCGTGCCTTCCTTTTAGCGCTCCAGCAGCAGTGTTGGTGGTCTCTGCTGCTGCTCAGTCAAGTCCCGCTCACTTCCCCGTCCCACATTAAAACACTTTGCGCCGTCAGTCTGTGTGTCAGTCTGTGTGTCAGTCTGTGTGTCTGTGAGCGTCAGCTCCTCGCGCTGCAGACAGCTCGTGCAGCACACCTGGAGAAAACTGATCTGTATTTAAATGATGGCGGGTGTCACGTGGATCCTGACCGTTCTGTGTGAGTTTTATTTTATTTATGTTTGTTTTTATTTCAGGACTCCCTCTCAGAATGGCTGCGGGATTTCAGGCTCGTTATACAATTCCTGGGTGTGTCAGTGAGTCTCCGGCTCAGAATGCAGACCTTCCAGGGCCCGAGGGATCCGGGTCTCCTGCAGGTGTTTGTTGTGTTTCTGCTCGTTAGTTTGTCTCATGATGATCGCGTGTTTACGTTCAAGTGACCAGTGAAAGTCGGGACACGCCCCACACTGAGGGGGCAGAGTGTTGCAGGCTGACCTCGGTCCCTGACCCCGGTGCAGACCCGAGGCCTGCTGGGTGTCCTGGGACTCACCCCTCCCTGTAGCTGGACGCGTTTTTCTTTCACTTCTCTTTACCGAGAAATTACAAGTTTCACAAGTTTCAGATTTGCTCTTGTTCTTTTTAAGGCTTTGTCCAACAACAACAACAACAACAACAACAATAATAATAATTATAAGACTCGGGTATGTTGGAAGGGGATCTGTTTTCATTTCTCTGGATTAATCATCCTGTTGTCGCCCAGTGTTCGATAACCTGATGGTGTTTTTGATTTTTTTTTTTTTTTTCAGATTTTAGCATTGAAAAAAATCTTAAACTATAGTTAGACATTGTAAATCTAACTATTGTGATATTGTAAATTATAATTTACAATATCACAATATATATATATATATATATATATATATATATATATATATATATATATATATATATATATAAATGTATAGATGAATGTAGATTGATAAACAGATAAACAAACAAAGCCATCCTCGAGGTTCTAAAGGAAAGTATGCTCATATTAATGATAATAAGGTACTGAAAATATGTATAATTATTATTGTTATAGTAATATTAAGAAAGTCATACTAATACTTGTGTCTGCAGTCTTCTTGTTTTTATTTTGTGATAAATTATTTCTATGAATGTTTGTTTCTGTTTCCACTTTAGTTTTTGTTGGGCAGCATTTCAGACTTTGATGGATTTTCGTATTTAAAGTCACTGATGTTTTATTGGACATTAACAGCATCATTCAGCATCTTTTCGTGGCTTAAAGCTGCTGATGAGACTTTGTGAATTATGAAAAATTGTGCTTTTTATTTTTATTATTTTATATTATCCATATTATTATTTTTATAACGAAACCTGTTTATCTGGAGTAATGGGTACATCTTTAGTGGCTGGACGGTTATTTTCTGTCTGATAATATAACTTCAGATCAATTTTAGTCTGACAAAAAATGTTTTTGTAATAAAAAAGATTTCTAAAGCTGTGGGTGTGCACAGCAGTCGCAGCAGTTTCCATGTCGACCCTCAGCCTGACTCATTGTGAGCATGTGCAGTAAACTTAACAGTATTAATGGGGAAATGATTTCTCTGTGGAAAACCATGAAGCAGGAACTGTGAGCTCTATCGAGCTGTGGAGTGCACACCTGTGACCTGTTGTGTTTTCTGTGATATGAAGGAGCCTTCGGCTGCACGCAGTCCTGACCTGTGCTCACTCCTCAGGTGCTGCGGGATGTCACCTGGCTTCAGCCTCACCTGTTCACAGCTCCACCCTGGTGGTGCCGGTGGGCCACAACGTCTCTCTACTCTGTAACATGACGCACAAATATGAGATCACCTGGTACCTGCTGCGCTCAGAGCAGCTGCTGCCTCTGTTAACTGTTAAAGAGGGGAAGTTCAACGGGCCGGACACCACTGACCATCACACAAACAACCATCGCATGAAGTGTGACGGGACGCTGCAGACCGGCCTGGTCAGCCTGGAGATCCAGGAGGTGGAGGAGGAGGATGCTGGGCTGTACTTCTGCATCGGGAGGTTTGCAGATAAGATGCACGTTAACAGAGGAATTCAGCTGACTGTGGACGGTAAGACGATCAGACGTTTCTGCTGTCAGCTCGAGCTGAGCTCAGAAACTTTTTAAACAGCAGGAACATTTCACGATACACGATGAAGATCTAACATTTCCTTTTTCAGATGTTCGTGTTGCTCTGCCTGCTGGTCCAGGCTGTCAGGCTTGGTCAGGAGGCTGTAAGATTTAAAATCATTTTCTGGATTTTCTAAAACAGTTTTGAGAGTATTTGATCATAAATGTTTACATGCTGAGTTGAGGATGACTATGGAAACAGATCAGTGGAACATGAAAGTGAGGCCGTGACCGTGGATTCTTTCTTTAAAACGATTTATGAACACTTCCCAGGAAGCAGACGTTCTGTATGACTTCTGGCTCACAGGAGGGGATATCAAGCGTGGACCTGTAGGTGGCGCCAGTCAGTAAGCGTTATGCTCTGGAGACGTGACCTCCTGATCTCTTATGGAGCTGCAGCTGGATGTTTCTGTTTGCAGCATGTGCAGCTGTCCGGGCTGCGTTCACAGCTGGGGATTAGATCACAAACTTCTTTTGTCTTCACTGAGTTTTTCCGTCAGTCGGCGTCTCTGTGTCTCAGTCACTCGTTAGGCTGCAGCGAGCTTCAGTTCTCGGCATCGATCCTCCGGGTCTGTGGACCTGTGCTGCACTCTGCCCCCACCTTCTTCAGATCAAACAAAATCGATGTGAAACGTGTGCGCTGCATGTGTGCGCTGCATGTGTGCGCTGCATGTGTGCGCTGCATGTGTGCTGATTGTGTTTTAAAGACACTAACAAAAGTTTCTATCCAAAGTCACCCAGCCTGTTTCTTTACTGTGAAAATGTTGTGAAACATAAACCAGTGCTGGATAGTTTTCATCATGATCACACTCTTAAAGTAACAAACGGGGTTAACTTTAACTATTTTTAATACTTCCAATAAACTACAGTTTGCATTCAGAAAAACCGAACCATCAGATCAATGCTGGCACGTTTCCTCTCAGAGCAGCTAAAGACGTGAAACTGTCGAGGCTCAAGTTTCCAATAACTGCATAAATAAAAGCTCGTTCATCACAAACCAGCACAAACGTTTGACTTGTGAAGAAGGCGGGGACCGTTCCTGTGTCTAAAAGTGGAAATGTGGACATGTTCAAAGACGCAGACTTGTTTCTGACCACGAACGCACCGATTTTACTCGAAATAAACAAACTGCAGCAGTTTTTTGCCGCGTGGATCAGAAGAAAACTTGATGTTGACAAAGTTTGAAAGGTGCAGTAGGATTTCTGTTCTAGGATGTTTGTGTTGTTGATCAGCTGATGGGACAGCAAGCTGCCCCCCACAGCAGAACGGAGGCAGGGGGCCCCTCGGGGGCCCCGGGGCTCTCTGCGTTCCATGAACGGACATTTTGTGACAAACATGCTACACGTCACACACGTGTGGAAAAACGAGTGGGGTGAGTCGTCACCCCCCCTGAATCTTGTCACCGCGCGTCCACGCGTCTGCAGCCGAGCAGCTGAACACACGACGGTTTCCGTGTGCGTGCTGACACCTTTAATAGTTTGTGTCGTTGGAACGAAGTTGTGAAAGAAACTGCAGTGAGACGTCACATCAGGATGTACTGGAAATAAAAGTACATGTTATATTCTATTTTTATTCTATTGATCTGAGTTTTTACGTATTTAATTGTTTTGAGTTTGATATATTTTTATGTATTGTCTCTTGATAGTCGGGCGCTCAGCTGAGCGTCACTCGTGGTTGGTTTTATCACAGGAGAAGCTTTAATGTTCTCTCTATTAAACACCACCAAGTCCTCTTTAGGATTTCCCGCTGACCTGTAAAGACGAGTCTCCGCCCCCACGGCACCGCCGCAGCTCATTTTTCCTCCAGTTATGAGTTTCCTGTAACCAGTGTGAAACCTTTCAAACCCACACAGGGAGCCGGTGTGTGGGTTTATACGGCTGGCACAACGATGTGAAAAGAAGCAGAATAAATGATGGTGTGTGTGATTGTGTGTTTGCAGGAGGTGCCGGGCAGTCGTCCACAGACCGGATGAGGCAGCCGTGTTTGAGTCTGGGGCTCTGCCTTCTGCCTACGCTGCTCGCCTTCTGCTTCGTCTGCGTGGCTGGATGTTACCTGTGGTCAGGTGTGTTTCACGTGTCCCATAATGCTTCCTCAGCTCAGCCGTGGCACGTTTGTCAAGCTCAGTTTATGTGAGGTCAAAGTTCAGGTGGGATTGTTGCACTTTTACTTGGAGCCGCGCTGCCCTCTGGTGGTGGGCAGGAGTTACAGCACTCTGCCCATAAAACAGTTCACACTGAGTCTGCAGGTAATGAA